>NC_135558.1:3330000-3442500 GCF_964340395.1 Glandiceps talaboti | reverse complement strand
ACAGTTAAAACAATATAACAAAATGCTACAAATATCCAAATTAACTGTGTATCTCTTGGTGAAATATAGTATAGCAACCCTTTATACTATAGTATATAAAGATAAATTATGTGCTTGACAGGGTTAACACCCATGTGATGGAGAAGTTACTTTACCATGGTGACCATGAGTAAGGAACTGAACACTAATTAAACTTTGATGTCATCAGAATGAAAATGTCGTGCATTTAGTCTCATTTAATTGGAAATCATATTCACTCCAATTGCCATTTCTCTCTTTCTTTCTCTTTTGATTTTCTTGTACAGCTGAAATCATAGTTTTGTGCAAAGTATACACTCTATGCAACATCGTTGTAATTGAACCAACTGTCGGAAAATGTCACTCAGTGAGAGCCTGGGTGCCTAATTCACAAGTCTGTAGTAATTCAATGCATGAGTGTATCTGCAACATTGTTAGTCCCTGCGGACGAAGTCCGGAACGGGGACTTATGGATTGGGTTCCGTCTGTCCGTCCGTCTGTGTGTCCGTCCGTCCGTCCGTCCGCAGCTGTTTCTTGGAGATGCCTGGACCGATTTTTTTCAAACTTGGTACAGGGGCAACATACTATGGCATACATATGCACGTCAATTTGTTTTATGATACGATCCAATATGGCTGCCTAGCAACCATTTTGTTTGCGAATTTTCCCTGTCTAAAGCCATAACTCAGACATGCTTTAACAGATCTCATTTAAAGTTGGTATTAGGACAGTGTTCTATGACATACATGTGCATATCCATTTTCGTCGTGATACGATCCAATATGGCTGCCTGGCAGCCATTTTGTTTGTGAATTTTCCATGTCCAAAGCCATAACTCAGACTCCATTTTCATCATGATATGATCCCCCATACCCACCCAATCCTTTATTGTTGGAGGCATATTCCATGTCCAACAAGCACACACAACATATCTAAGTCTGTTTGTTTTAGGTTCACAAATGTTGTTGCATGATCAGAGTAGTGATAATTCCTTAAAACCCAATTATAGCGGGAACTATGTCATTATCAATGACTTGTTTCACTTTAGAAATAATCAATAAAGATTACTGTACCAGAAACAACAAGTTCAAATTCCAGAGACAGTGTTATCTAAGACAATGAACACAATGTTCGATGTGTTTAGTCAACAATGTCTTCATCAAATAAACTGGTAGTGGTATGACACTGTTAGGTAAACATGTACATGTAATGCCATCGATGTCTTAGACTCTCTTACAGCCCTCGGAGCTTCGCTTTCCTAAAATTAAAGCTAAACGAATTATTTTGTATGTACCGATGCCAGCTAATTAACCGTACTCGAATATTCTTGTACTGTGCGCCCTCATCGACCCCGAGGACTTCGCGAAAATACGGAGCGTCGCAGTCACACGTCAACGAACATATATCTCTATGTGGTCGATGGGGGCGCACAGTACAAGGTTGTTCGAGTACGATGGAGTACGTTATGTAGATGTAGATGGTATCGGTACATACAAAATAATTCATTTAGCGTCGATTTTAGTAAAGCGAAGTTCCGGGACTGTGAGAGAGTCTATCGATGTCTATACTTTATATGAACATCTTTCAACAGTTTTAGTTTGTGTCTATCTTTGTTTGCCTATAGGTTGATTTCTATAGTAGTAATATGACAAAATATGGCATGACTTTGACCTTTGACTTGAAGGTCTAGGACACAAAAGAACCCCTCCTAACACCACAAGATGTTTATAAAGAATGTCACTTTTTATTTGTTTTTCATAATCGACCAAACCCATTTTTTCAGACACTGAAACCCCCCCCCCCCCCCATACACCTTCAAAAAAAGACAAAAAAAAGACACCCTCAATGATCAGATCAGGAAATAATACCCGACTGAAGGTAAATGGCAACATCACATAAGTGTATCTGGGCAAATATTTTTATTTTTTTTTTGGCTGGATTTCAGAACCTATAATAACTATGTCATTGAATAAAGTTATAAAAAGCTCATTCATATTAATAACAGCAATGACAATACATGAATTATTAAACTTAAAATCAGAAACTTTGCATGTGTACTAGGTTTCCTTAGACCACGTTCACAACTTTCATTCATCCATTCACAGAAAAAAAAGTATTTAGCAATTCTACATCAATATATAATATATTTCATAAAACTTCATTTTATTTACCATAATTATATATTTTGATATTGGACTGGTGACCATGACAACAGTGACACCAATGGTACCGAAGCACAACTGACACAATATGTACGAGTCTGTATTCAATTATTGGAGTAAAGACTAATCTTACTATATTATATCTCAAAAGTATTACCTTAATAAAAAAAATAATGAAAAGTCCAAGATTAAATATTAAATTATTTGCATGGTGGTTTAAGCATGGTGGTGTAAGATTCCCACATCATGGTGGTGTAAGATTCCCACATCACGTTGGTGTAAGATTCCCACATCATGGGTGTAAGATTCCCACATCATGGTGGTGTAAGATTCCCACATCAGTGGTGTAAGATTCCCACATCATGGTGGTGTAAGATTCCCACATCATGGTGGTGTAAGAATCCACATCATGGTGGTGTAAGATTCCCACATCATGGTGGTGTAAGATTCCCACATCAGTGGTGTAAGATGCCCACATCATGGGTGTAAGATTCCCACATCATGGTGTAAGATTCCCACATCATGGTGGTGTAAAATTCCCACATCATGGGTGTAAGATACCCACATCATGGGTGTAAGATTCCCACATCATGGTGGTGTAAGATTCCCACATCATGGTAGTGTAAGATTCCCACATCATGGGTGTAAGATTCCCACATCATGATGGTGTAAGATTCCCACATCATGATGGTGTAAGATTCCCACATCATGGTGGTGTAAGATTCCCACATCATGGTGGTGTAAGATTCCCACATCAGTGGTGTAAGATTCCCAAATCAGTGGTGTAAGATTCCACATCATGGTGGTGTAAGATTCCCACATCATCGGTGTAAGATTCCCACATCATGGTGGTGTAAGATTCCCACATCATCGGTGTAAGATTCCCACATCATGGTGGTGTAAGATTCCCACATCATCATGTGGTGGTGTAGGATTCCAACATCATGTGGTGGTGTAAGATTCCCACATCATGGTGGTTTAAGATTTCAACATCATGTGGTGGTGTAAGATTCCCACATCATGGTGGTGTAAGATTCCCACATCATGGGTGTAAGATTCCCACATCATCATGTGGTGGTGTAGGATTCCCACATCATCATGTGGTGGTGTAGGATTCCCACAACATCATGTGGTGGTGTAAGATTCCCACATCATGGTGTAAGATTCCCACATCATCATGTGGTGGTGCAAGATTCCCACATCATCATGTGGTGGTGTAAGATTCCCACATCATCATGTGGTGGTGTAAGATTCCCACATCATCATGTGGTGGTGTAAGATTCCCACATCATCATGTGGTGGTGTAAGATTCCCACATCATCATGTGGTGGTGTAAGATTCCCACATCATCATGTGGTGGTGTAGGATTCCCACATCATCATGTGGTGGTGTAAGATTCCCACATCATCATGTGGTGGTGTAAGATTCCCACATCATCATGTGGTGGTGTAGGATTCCCACATCATCATGTGGTGGTGTAAGATTCCCACATCATCATGTGGTGGTGTAAGATTCCCACATCATCATGTGGTGGTGTAAGATTCCCACATCATCATGTGGTGGTGTAAGATTCCCACATCATCATGTGGTGGTGTAGGATTCCCACATCATCATGTGGTGGTGTAAGATTCCCACATCATCATGTGGCGGTGTAAGATTCCCACATCATCATGTGGTGGTGTAAGATTCCCACATCATCATGTGGTGGTGTAAGATTCCCACATCATCATGTGGTGGTGTAAGATTCCCACATCATCATGTGGTGGTGTAAGATTCCCACATCATCATGTGGTGGTGTAAGATTCCCACATCATCATGTGGTGGTGTAGGATTCCCACATCATCATGTGGTGGTGTAAGATTCCCACATCATGTATGTTTACAATTATGTAGTGTCTGTTTACAAATAGGCCTTGTACACTGGTTTAGAGAAGGATATAAAATTATTTTATATTCTGATTTATCTAAATTTTTATCCTTCTTCATGTATTTGCAAACTGCTCTCAACTTTGAGATAACAAACTGAAAGTAATTTCAGAAAATCTATCTTTGATACTTTTAAAGTGATGTAAAATATGGCAAACTGACAGACATAAAAACTGACAAGACAAACGAATGAGTCACTATCCCAGTTGCCACCATTCAATATTTTGGTGCTCAAATGGTATATTGGAATTACAGGGAATTGTCTTGTTTACCTTAACGAAAAACAGTCACAATATTTCAACAATTTATACTTAGCTGTGACAGCAGACCAATTTGCATGACATTACAACACACCAAATCACAGCAGAAGACTCTCATTACAAGTCATACATGTATTTGATACTAAGCTAGCTAATATACAGATGGTATAAAAAAAATATCTACAAAATAAATGGCAAAATGAGATGAAATATATTTACAGGAACACACCATTGATGACATGTTCAATATATGCTGCCTGCATACATAAATATCAGAGCGTGTCAAACTTTGGGAACCCCCCCCCCCCCCCCCCCCCCCAGTATTCTAGTTTGATCCAACCCAATTTAATATGCTAAACAATGAGGCTATTAAGGCAGCATACACATTATTTTAAAGGGGCATGTCAGACAGGGGATTATTGTGAGGTGTGATAAATACTTGGCTTGCAGAGTTTTCCAATAAAATTAAAATAAACTTTTCTAACCTGCCCCTTTAAAATATGTCCTCATACACATCACAATTTGCTGTGTATGTGTATACTGGTTTGTAGCTTTGGAAGTGAATGCAAGTGAAACTGTATACTGGGTTTATAGCTTTGGAAACTAATGCAAGTGACTAAAACACTCCCTGCACTGCTAGGTATACACAACAGCAGTAGTAGTAATGAAGCTTTCATTTGTTTTTCTTTTCTGCTAATCAAAAGACTCATTTTAATATGTGAATTGTTTTTCATCTTAATATGGCATATGATAGTTTGGGTCTATGCAAACACTAACAATCACAGACTTTTTAATGATACCATAAACACGCAGGGTAAAACACCTTGTATGTGAAAGTGTTAAAAAGTACTTACACAAAAATATACAGTATCGTTTTGTGTAATTTACAAGTATTTCTGAGTTGCCTTTCTTCAGAACTCATCACCTTGTATATTTTTATCTACAACTATTTCTCCTTGTGTATGTCTCTCAAAAAATATAACTTTATGATAAATAAATTGCCAAATCTGTGTCAATACCCTATGAAATCATGACAAAATTTATTTTTGATTTAACTTCTCTGTTCACAAACTGTCCATCTGTTATGAACAAACTCCAGCAACTAGTCATTGTGACATCTGTAAGATGAATCTTTCTAGAAGACACACTCTCACTAGACATTTTGACATATCAATAACTCAATGTTTTATTTTTTTTCAGATAATAAGTCTAAAATTCAGAAATTTATATTTACTGACTGAAAATAAATAAATAATGTGGTAGACACACCTAGTAACTTGTACCTCAAACTTGTCCTGTGTGTTTGTTTGGTCAATGGACTTTGGTGAGTTGCTCACTATTTCCATGGTCCTCACAAGAATATTTTTCTGTTAGCGTCAGTGTTTGTATTTTTCTTTTGTTCACTTTCTGGTGGATAAATCAGTAGCTGTAACAACAATTTTTGCGTGGATGTAGAATTTTAAAATAATGAAAGAAATAGCTGTCAATATTTTGATTTTAAATTTGATTCTAAAGACCTACATGTAGTCATCTAGTTAACCATTTTGAAGTGCATTACCAGTGTTTGCTTTGTCTTTGCAGCATATGAGAACTCACCATAAAATATGATTTGTGACCTTACTGGCAACTACTGATAAAATAACTAGCCATTTGAAGGTTTATCTTTGTATACAGTCAACACTGTATGTAGTATGTACATCTAGCAGATCTACATACACAGCTGAAGTACATCTTGTATGCAAACATAGCAATGTATGTTGTATGTGTACATAGACATGAACATAGTATGCACACATAACAATGTCTGTGATAGGTGTACACAGCATATATTTACTTATCAGTTCATGTGGTATGTTCACATGTGAACACAATATACCGGTACACACACAACAATAGAGAGTTTCGGCTACACGTTCAACGTGTACACGCACGTGTGCACAGAAATCACGATGTATGATGATGACTCGCTGCAATCTTCAAGATACTACAGGGTGATTTTATTGTGAACATACAAGATTATTCAAGTAAAAATTTGTCTTGTCATAATGTCGAGCCATACGGTTATTGTCATTGCGCTATTTATGTCATATAACCAAAACATTAATGTAATATTTCGGTTAACCATGTAATCTATTATTGATATACGTAAACGGCTAGCCAAAGCAAAATTAGGTCACAGCTGGTACGCACGTGAGTTGCACGTTCGCGTACACGTTGAACGTGTAGCCGAAACTCTCTAATGTTATATGTGCACAACATAGTATGTTTACTTATCAGTTCATGTGGTATGTTCATATAGAAGTGAACATAGTATACACATACGTGTGATATGTGTACACAACATAATAAGTGCATTTATCAGTTTAATATGTGTTATGTGCACATAGAAGTGAACATATTATATACTAAACAGTAAACAGGTATTGCTCCTATCATATGGCTGTATGGGTATGATAAAAAATCAATAAAATGAAATTTAAATAACTGACATTACTTAATATAAAAAATATAAATTTTCTGATATTTGCTCAAATCTCCATACTTATTTTAAGATTGGTAAAGTTTTAAAAACTTCACTGTGCACAACTCACCATTACCTTTCATTTAGAATAATTAGTTAAAACAAAAGTATTTGATAATATATCTTTACAGTAAAAATGGCAGTATGGTTACTTTTTGACATGTACCTAAGGACAGATTGGTTCAACCATTGTTATGGAAAAACATTTAGCCTGAATGAATATTGTAGTGTCAATTTGAAAATGAAATTATAAAGATCACAAATTACTTTACAAAATGGGGTTTGTGCCATCACATCATACAGTATCTTTATAAACAAATTGGAATGAAGCCCCAAGGCATCAAATTCCCCCTCCCCCAGCCCTTTTCACTGCCCTAACATTAAGTATGGTGGTTTTAATTACTATGAGAAATTCTAACCACAAATATTTCAGAGACAGATCTGTGTGACCATGCACTAAGTTCACTTTTATTTAAGTAGGTAGACATGTTCCATTATGGGAAATAAACAAAGTTAGGCGTTTCAAACAAAATGCTGAGGCCAGCTGTGAGAACAAGGAAGACATTTCTTTTCCTTTACTTCACTCCAGGCACAGCAGGCTTCTTATATGACAGACTTGCCAATTTGTAATGCTCTATATCGGTGAGGTTGCACAATGTACCGGTAGGATTGATAACAATGACTTTCTGGACCAGCTAACCATACAGGTATGCAGAAAACATAACACCAGTCTCAACTTTGTTCCCTTCTATTAGGGTCCAGAATAAACCTGGCAATAGGAACGCCATTTACTATTACACTTATAATATTGCTACAATGAGATAGTAATTTAACCATTAGATTTAAGTTCTCATTGCCCATTAAAAGCTTGTAGATATTTCACTTTCAAGTACTCTCAGTCCAGAAGACACAGTACTATTTTTATATAGCTTGGCTTGTGAATAATTAGATATGTCAACAATTGTTCACCATTTTTATTACACAGTTTTGTACAGCAAAACACACAAACAACAATATAATGTTCAGATGTTTATGCCACTTAAGGACAGATTAGGAAAAAACTGGTGTTGATTAATTGTCCAAACTTACCATCAATATCACCACTTGCAAAAATACATACATTGTGATATTATTTAAGAACAGACATTGTCAATAAAATTGAATCATCTTAAACATGGTGTATCATGCTAATGTTTTGTTTTGTAAAAGGCTTCCCTAAAGTGAAAAGTGAAAGACAGAATAATATACAATGTCGTAATTCTTAGTTGCAAATCAAACTTGCACCAGTCACTCCTCCATACATTCTACTACAATGTAAGCAAAAACACTGCTTGACTGGTAGGCTGAATATCATTAACCCTTGACACAGCTTGCAAGATCTATGCTGTAGGAGCAGTGTACATGTAGTGCCCTTAAAGCCATCCACTATCAGATGTAGGTACTGCTTTCAGAGGTTGAAGGTGATTTCCCACACACTGGAGCTAGCACTGACTGAGTGGTCTAGTGGGTACGTCATGACAAACTACGTCTAGCTTCATTACTGTTTGATATCAATATGTACAGTATAAATTTGTAAAACTTAATAAACCATATGGGGTGTGGGCAGGAAGAAATCCCATACACAGTATAACAGATAGTGTCCTGGTAGGAAGAAACCTTGTACAAAGTACACCAGATGGAGCCCTGGCAGGACAGGTATCTGGACAAGGTACACCAGATGGAACCCTGACAAGATAGGTATCTTGTACAAAGTACACCAGATGGAGCCTGGGCAGGAAGAAACCGTGTACAAAGTACACCAGATGGAGCCCTGACAGGATAGCTATCTTGTACACAGTATACAAGATGGAGCCCTGACAGGATAGGTATCTTGTACACAGTATACCAGATGGAGCCCTAACAGGATAGGTATCTTTTACAAAGTATACCAGATGAAATGTGTACAGTTCAGGTAGAAATCTGTCCTTTCAATTACCTCTACATCAGTACACACAGGAATTGAGTCATTTCATAGTTTCTCAGTACTCTCACAGAGTTACCCTAGATTTTCTTCAATATGGTGGTTTATCAACTGATGGAACCAAATGTGAGCTGCCTCTCTCAATATGTTTGGTGTGGTTATAATATCCTTGTACATCTCAATCCAGTGACATATGAGATATTGAAATGTTCATCAAAACTGTTATTAGCCTCTGGAATGAAGTGATTAATGTCAGGTATTATCACTGTTTGTTGGTGATGACAAAGTACTAGATACAGTCAATGATGTAATCTTAATCTATTTCTGAAACTTCCAAAAAGAGTGCCCTGACATCCAACATGGAAGCTAGTTCCAAAACCCATTTATGTATGTTGTTATTTTCCAGGATGTCACTTCCTTTCATATCTGGATGACACTGCGGATAATAGCTCTCATCCTATTGAAAAAAATGAGGAAAAAGAAATAAATTATTTGTATGGCGACCTTCATTGCAACAGCTAGCATCAATGGAATGGCAATACCTTTGTAAAATACAACTGAGTATCCTAAACACCTAATGTAATTCCATAGTAACTTTCATGTTGTTCTTCTCTGATAATTTAAGACAGGGTTGTTTAGTTCAAAACATTTACCCAAAGCACATATTATGACACACCCACATACCAACAAGCTGAAAAACCCTCAGAATACCATGATAGCAAACTAAATCAACAACACTAACATACCTTAAAACCTCTGTGATATCTGAGTGTTGCGAAACAAAACACAAATCGCAGCATTAGAAGCCTGAGAAACTCATCTCCATAGAATTGCATATAGGTATGGTCTGTTAAGGCAAAGAATTAAAGGAACATTAATTAGGTCCAAAATTATGTTATTATGTTTCAGGTTTGTGAAAGTACGTATGTATCTATAGTTCCCTGAAATGGACTCAATAAAGTATCACGATCTTATATCTTATCTGTATATGTCTAGATGTTTATGATATTCATCAGATAGCATGGATAATTTCCTATCCCATTTTTATCAAAATGATGTATATTATTACACACACACACACACACACACACACACACACACACACACACACACACACACACACACACACACACACACACACACACACAAAGGTGAAGTACAAATGTAGAACAATTTGTCAACAAAACTGAAATATGCATTTACTTATGTCTCATAGAGCTGGCTGATTGGCTGGCACTTGTGTTTAAATGTATGATATCTATGACCAATCACTATCAATTGACCATAATCTATTGCCACTGACCAGGACTAGTGTAGATTGTTGTCATCAGGCTGTAAACAATTGTCTTTATCAGTTCTAATACATGTATAATAGTCTTCCTAAGTAAGTACACATGTATGACAATAGCTTACCAATACTTCTTGACTTTGAAATCAGATTTGCTGTCTCTTGAATTACCATGTTCACATGCTTCTCACACTTCTCCCACAATGCAACGGGAATGTCTGCAATGTCACACACATGACAGAATGCAGTGACAGGTGAGTACAGGAACAAGGTAAATAAATTGCCTTTATTGTTTTGATCTTGTAGGTTTTTTGGCAGTTGAGTTGGTGACATGAGGCAGACGACGGGTTGACCAAATAAATTGGGTACATTCTGTGAAAACAATTACAAACCACAAAATGTGTAAAGGTAATCTGTGACAACATCAGAATACGTGTACTGTATCAACCCCTGGTTTGGTAGGGCTGTGCAGTCCTGAGATCACAACATCTACAACCCATGTTAGACCAGCCTGAAAATCTGCACCTGTAGACCAATCCTGAAAACCATTATCCTGAAGAAGGAATTGGCACATCCCTCTTACCTTTTCATTGGTCTTCAAAATAAGCTAAGATATTGAAGAGAGGATTGAATAGTTTTTTTCACAAGCCTACAGGAACACCTAGATGTGGGTCACACACCAGTCATAAAAGTGGCAAATTGGAAAGCTGGTTTGAAACTGAGTATAGAGGTTTTCTTGTGTTGACTGACTTGAAATATGTCTACAACTGTACATAAAGGTTCTGTGTTTGACTTACTTTAAATACTGTACTGTTGTTACTGTCTACAACTAGAAATAAAGGTTTTCTTGTATATGGATATAGATCACCAGGGTGCAAACTAAAAGAAAAATACAAACAAACTTTGATGTAAAACCTGTTGACAACTCATTTCCAAATAAGGTGATTCTCTCAAAGCCAATGTAGATATATACATGACAATAGTTGTGTACATACGTGTATGTCAAGAACTCATGAACTCATGTTCAACTTTTTTTCCCTGGAAGGTAAAGGATTAAATATGAAACATATCAGTTAGAGAAACAAACTTATTGCAATATTTCATTTCAAATTTTATTTATATTCAAATGAATCTTTGTGTGAGGCAACGCCCTCACATTGCAATATCTGGGTAATCATTTCAGAACTCTTACATGTGAAATGACCCAAACTTTGTGAACTAAAATGTGGCTTATTGCAGCTCACTGCAGGTCCTCACTTTAATAAACCAGGACATTTTTATTAGTGTTTCAAATATAGAGCATAAATCCCCACCTAACTTTTCGCAAACATTGTGAAATCTCACAAGAAATAGTGGATGTGGAAACTGACATCAACTTAGAAAAAAACAAAATAAAACTGTTCTTCAAATCTGTAATGGCTGTACATCTTATAGGAAGAAATGGACAACACAGATTTGGAAAACAATGGAAAACCTGAACTCGACACTCACACATGAAAAAAAAATAAAATAAAATAAGATAAAAAGTCTACCTACCCCACCTATTCTAAAATTGAGCATAATCGGAACCACACAATTTTTTTTTATGTGGCCTTTATACTACAAACTTACCAATGCATTTCTTTGAGCAGATGAGACTTTTTTGTGACTTGTTCACCTGGTTCCCTTCTACTGTTTGTGACAACACCTCCATAGTCATACGCTCCATCATCATCAGGTCTGTCTGAGCCTGGACTGCCATCAGCTGAGATGTAAATCAACAAAGCTGCATTGGGAGGTAATTCCTGTTAACAATCAAATGAGAATGATGTCAATAGTTGAGATGTAGTAAATGAAGCTGCATTGGGGGAAAGGATTCCGGTTAAATAAAGGAGGGCAAAGCTGAGATGTCAATCAAGGAAGCTGCACTTGGAAGTAACCCAGTCAAACAAGGTCAACAGCTAAAGTGTAAATTAACAACAAACACATTATATAACAGAAGGCATGTGGGAACAAATTTGTAAACCTATCCAAAATTTAACAACAGTCTAGAAGAAAGAGCATAAAATTACAAGGAAGGATCTCATCAAACTCTAGAAGAAAATTAAAGAAACAAAACAGTTTAACATGCAGTGAAATATTACAGGCAGGAAATCTACTTTATTCATTCAAATTTCAAGGTAAGTTACTGATTCTGAAGAAAGGCAAACCCATTTATAAACTCAGTACTCAGTAAGGCAAACCCATTTGTAAACCCAGTACTCAGTAAGGCAAATCCATTTGTAAACTCAGTACTCAGTAAGGCAAACCCATTTGTAAATTCAGTACTCAGTAAGGCAAACCCATTTGTAAACCCAGTACTCAGTAAGACAAACCCATCTGTCAACCCAATACTCATAATTCAAATGCTATAGAATGTTTTATTACCTTAAATCCTGCTGAGAGGAAAGTGAAGAGTTGTCCAAAAGTTGGCTTATATAATAAATATTTGTGTGGATTTTCTCTCTTCCCTGATCTGTCACCATTCTCCTGGGATGGAAAAATTATCAACAAACATTAATGACTCTCTACAACTATGACAAAGAAAAATAATTATTACATAATGTAACAGTGATTACTTGCTGACAATCGATACAAAAATAAAGCTGTGGTAAAAATTCTAAAAAAAAATTCTAAAAAAATAAATAAATAAATAAATAAATAATTTTTTTTAAAACAATAAAGACAATGAAAGTTTTAAAACACAGTTACAAAATACACGTGAAATTACAACAAAAGAGTTACACAACAGTCACTAGTGATTCAACTTGATACAATACACAATAGGGAACTTGCAATCCAGACTGAGCATGCTCAGACGCAAAGGGATTATCTGTGGTTATCATAATACCTAATCTGGAGCTACTGATAAAATTAACCTCCCACAATTGTCAGGGTAACTATGAATTGATCATTCGTGGTTACAAACAGTGTATCAACATTGTTTACAATACCAATTCATTAGCATTTATTGTCACATTTCCCATGATGCAACATTCAATATGGCAGGTTTGCAAGTTCCCTATTCCACTGTTGAACTTACCACTGGTTGTTTGTCTGGTGCTGGTGAACCATCATTGTGATGGTGGTGGTGTATATCATCTGCTTTTGGTTCTCTTTCCAATGCTTGTAGTATCCTATACATATCTAGAGTCAGTTCACTGAATTTGATCTAAACAGGATGATAATATAGAAAACAATGTATTACAGGCACATTAAAATAGACAATGTATTGCATGATAATCTTCCTCTATGTAGAATAAGGTATTAATCTGCTTGTGATGTCATTTCCTGTTTATGTCATTTTCTGTACATACAGCACAATTATGCAAAAGGTCAAATGACTTGTCATACATACATACACAAATGTTCAAATTGCCAATAAATGATTATTGTAAAGTCAAGTACACTTATTCATGACATCATTTCCTGTACAATCATGCAAATGGGCCATTGACTTTGTGTGGTAACAGATAGCATGTCATACACACAGCAGCGTACATGTTCCATACAGATGCCAATGATAAGAACTTCTTGTAAAGTCAAGTAAACTTTTTCATGATGTAACTTCCTGTTCAAACATGCAAATGGTCCATTGACTTTGTATGGTATACTTACCTATTCGGTACAGTTGCCAATGATAAGAGCTTGTACTGTCGATTAAACCCTAGTAATGATGTCATTAATGATGTCATTTCCTGTACCACAATTATACAATTGACCCTGTATGATACACTTACCTGTTCAGTACAATTGCCAATGATAAGAGCTTCTTGTAAAGTTAAATAAACTTGTTGTCCTCTCTCTAATGCAGGTACACCATCTTTACCGAGTCGATGTGTTAATACCATTGGTTTAGTGTCTGTGTCTATTACATTGATTATCTGTTCAGCCTGTAACAGAAATACAACACTTGTAATGTATAACAATGGAAATATTCACTGAATAGTAATTCATACAAGAAAGGACATGTTGAACACTTGATTTGAAGTGTTAGTTAGCTAGTATTAATATACTTTCTTTTTGACTTGATAGTGTTCTTGAATTTTAACTAATATATATATATATATATATATATATATATATATATATATATATATATATATATATATATATATATATATATATATATATATATATATATATATATATATATATATATATATATATATATATATATATATATATATATATATATATATATATATATATATATATATAGGCTTTGCAGAGCTGCCTCAGGTAGTAATTTCACCAAGTACTAACAGGCTTAGTAACAGCTGGTCCTTACCTCAATAAATGATCTAATTTCGCCAAGTACTAGTTGCCACTCAAGTTGGTCTTCAGGTTCATATAAACTTGTGTATTCTTCAATCTGCCTGTTCAATTCCTGGTTGCATAGAAATGAGAAAAGTAAATTATTAAAAAGTAGATAAATATACCTTCTTTTTTTTTTTAAACATATTTCTTTTCTTTTTTTCAGATACAACTTAACTAGATATAAACATTTGACACTTTTTAATGTCATTTTATTCACAAAAACTCTCAATTATTCTCAATTAAAAGCAATTTTAAAAAATCTGGTGTCATCATACACATACTTGAAATAGAGGTCAAAATATCAAAATTTAGTCATTTTAGAATCCAATATGGCCGCCATCCAATATGGCCATAGAATCCAATATGGCTGCCGAATATTGTGTTAAATCTATGGGAAAATAAAATATTGATGATTTCCTTGAAAACAAGATAGTGAACATGCAAATTTCTTGTTTATTTTAATAATATGCTTTCATTTGGCGAAATTCAGAAATTTTTTAAAGAAATTTGTCTCAAAGGCATATATTACCCCAACGTAGACTATACCATACCAACTCATTTCCCTGAATATCAATTTTAAAGTTCTTGAAATCTCTTGAAAACTTTGCCATATGAAAACTTCTCCCTAATCCTTAGGATATCATCTTATTTCTAAGGAAAGATAACACAGTACAGGCCATGTTGGATTCTACAATTGCTATATTTTGACATCATTCTAAACGCTATTTAAAAAATGTATACGATGGCCTCATTTTTTTTCTAGACTTTAACTGAGAATGAGTTTGAATTATCATTAACAAAGTAACAACAAGATTTTAAGTTTTTATTTCTGAGGTATACATGCTATGTTAAGTTTAATAGTGGTGTATACATGCTATGTTACTTATTGGTGTGTGTCAAACTAACAAACACAAACTATTTTAGGATGAGTAGTGTACCTGTGTTCCCCAAAACAAAAACAAAAACAAATAATAATAAACTGCCAATAAATCTACAGCATAGCCATTGCAGATAAAACACTTACCTTGATAAGTTCTCTGACTAAATCTATCTTTCTGAGCAGTAAACATACAACAATAAACCTGGCATAGTATCTTAATTTCTTTACACAAAGTTCAGGCCTGTAACATGAATAAACATGATTTTAATAAAACAATATTATAAATAATACTAGCTGTTTAGTTAATATTTTATTGTACTAAGTATTAAGGAGGAACACAACAGCGGGAAATAAAGGCACTTTGTAAACTTCAAATTGTGGAGAATCATTCTAATTTTACATCACTTGTATATTTTGCATTACTGCCAAGGAACATTGACTTGAAACTTGCTTCTCATTCATTGATCAGTGGAGGATCCTGCCACAAACGTGCACAGTCTAATGAGAGCCAGCAGATATGTATATATGTAATTAGAAGACAATAAATATTTATGGTTATTTTATTTTTTGTAAGGTTATTATAAGCATAGGAGCATAGGCCCTACTCATGTAGGGTCTATGATAGGAGTCATGAATTGACAAGTCTGACAGCAACACACTAAATAATACTGCCCTCACAGGTAGAAGGAGAAATACTTTTGTTTACTAGTAGTATGTGTGATAGATGTTAGACATGCATCCCTCACTCCCAACATACTGTATTAAGTATAATAGTTAATTGTTTTTATTTGGTATAAAACCTTGCCCAGGGTTCTACAAATTTGTTATTTATTTTAATGACAAGCAACCCTTTAAAAGCTAAAACAACCATGATAACTAATACACTTGTCTGGTACAAAAGAATTTTGCTTTGGATGTTTCAATTTTTTTAAAATTTATTTGCTTGAAATACTCTTTAAATTTATTTAATCTGAAATGTTTTTATTGGACTTATTGATTTGAAATGTCTTCACTGCATCAAGACTAAACCATTTGTCAATGTTGGTACTCCCATTACCAATCAGCTAAACATAGTGTATACAATAATCAATTTTAAAACTACAATGTACCTTGCACTTCAGAGTTTTACGTATACGCTAACACAAATCAATGAAACCTTTTTCTTAATTTCCCACATTTGCTGTACAGTTTTATATGCAATCCAAAATCAATGAAAGCATACAACACACTAATACCACTTACCCTTCTTTATTAGCTTTGGAGTAGTAAGCCCTGCCGCGAATTGCTGAGTAAAAGGAAAATGATTCGTTCAAGTAGTTGGTTTCACTTGTACGTAAACTGAAATACAAACATCAACAGATTGCATATAATATATGAAATAGATACATAAATTACTAGGGGTGAGATCTGAATAGTTCATTGTAGGATAAAAAACTAAATTCTTATACTTAGGCCTCAGACACCCCCCCCCCCCCCTCCTTCCATGCCCGCTTCTAACTATTAAAATTAACCAAAATTGAAAATTGCTTCAAACCACACAATCAATTTCAAATCAGTGTGTAGTAGTATGTAGTGCTATGAATATAAAGCCAGTATGTACGGTAATGAGTAAAAAACAGTTCTTTTGTTGACACTTTACCTTATTTTAGTGCCAAAAATTCTTCCATTTTTCAATTTTATATTTTTTTAAAGAAATATTTGTATTTTGGGGTACAAAACATCAATTAAAAGTAACATTGATTTTGTAGAATGCGAACTAAACTGGTTCTATTACCCCCCCCCCCCCCTAAAAAAGAAAGTAGTGTTTTTATCCTACATTGAATTATTGATCTCACCCCTTATCACAATCTATAAATAGTATATATCTAACAAATCAATGACATTTAATATTACAAGTACTCATAGAAATTTTCAATAAGAGTAAAACGTTCAAGATAAAGTCAGCAAATCTTCATAAATTGATGACATAGCCTCCAACACTAATATGCTGTTAGTTGAAGTCCAAAATATGTTCTTGCAAATTTGGTGCTTAGGTTAAAACAATCACACATACATTGTAGCAATGTCTACTCATAACATAAAAATCATGCTATTAACCCAGATATTATAGTACTACGGCAGAAAACATACATTGATTAATACATGGTACAAGACATTAAAATGAGACAAAGTCAATCTTTCTAGATAATCTTTCTCTGACAGTGTTGCCATGGTGACTCAACGAAAAAAAAAATTCAGGTTCATTTAGTGAATTATTATTTCTGCTTAAAGATCAGGGGTCAAGAGCAAAGGTCAATTTTTACACAGAGACTATTAATTGTTAATTGACCTTGAATATAAAGATCAAGGTCATAGGTTAGTGATAGTTTACCCCTGATAATATAAAACAATTAAAATAGTGACCCAATGAACTAAACTGCCAAAGTTAGTGTCAAAATTTTAATTCAACCTGACGGTCCATGTACTGTAGTGTAGAACAAGAAGGCTGATGTGTTCTGATATCGTGTGGAGTAAAAGTCATAGTGTGTATATACCATGACTTCCATTCCATAAAGTGCCGGCCATGTAATACAATGATCATTACATGTATGTTCTAGTGCATCTTGGTGGTAAAAGTCTATTCCAACAAAATAAACATGATCAAGAATATTTCACCCAGCTTCTTGTTTATCTAGGAAGGAAAACCCAAGACATACTTCATGTATAAATGTGCAATACAATACAGATGACAATCACTTACTAGTAATGATAGTACAGTTGTCCAATTTTGGAAGCAATTTCACCAATCTGCCATCTTTTCAAACCATATCTGGTGTCAAGTGCTTGTCTGAAAGATAGGAACAACAACATCGATGCAATTATTTCAATATGTACTCTAACATATCAAAATATTGAGCTATTTGTACACATGCATGTTAAAACATTCAATTGGTGCAAGTATCTGAATGAAACCATGGAACTGTAATTGTACTTTTAAAGTGTACACACAGACACAGAAACACAGACTCAGGCAGAAACAGACACAGACACAGACTCAGGCAGAAACAGACAGACACAGACACAGACACAGACACAGACACAGACACAGACACAGACACAGACACAGACACAGACAGACACACAAAGTGTGCCCTATCACTCTATCATGTGTCACTGATGTACTCTGACTTTGTATGATGCACCAAAATCTGGTGTCCCCCTATCCCTTGTATGTGGTGATCACTCTCAAGAAACCACAATATACCACCTTTTTATTGTGTTCACTCACAGCAAAAATGGTGTAATTTATTGCAGGACACACATGTATGCACACACACACACACACACACACACACACACACACACACACACACACATACATACATACATACATACATACATACATACATACATACATACACACATACACCACACACAAACACACACACACACACACACACACACACACATACACATACATACATACATACATACATACATACATACATACATACATACATACACACATACACCACACACAAACACACACACACACACACACACACACACACACACACACACACACACACACACACACAAATATACATTCACATGTCAAATCTACATAATACCAGATATAATTTCAGTACCTAATTTGTATTTCAAACATGTCCCTTGGCTTATACATCCCCTCAAATGTGGTAAAGATTTCATGCTACTGTAACTACCTATACATGACTAGAGGAAGATTTTTGTAATCTCCAGCTACATGCAAGTATTACATTGTAAATCACAGATTCATGCCTATCAGCCTACATTGAACTAAATACCTTACAAGATGTACAATGTACATGTACATATAAATTGTATATAATTCCATATTTTCTATCACTTACTGTAGTGTATGTACACTATGAATAAGTGTTGTCAAAGCAGGAACACTTTAATACTACATACTGTGAACAGTACAATCCATAACAACAAAGTAAAGTGTTTTCTGTATGTATATACTACCATCATTTACAACATCCATATCAAGAGGAAAAGTATACTGTTTCATTTGCTAATTGACCACATTAGAAAATACCATGTGGGATCTGATATTAATGATAATACTCAAACATATATTTCATGTATAATGTATATAAAATCTAATTCTGTAATTAATTAGATATTAGGTTTTTACTCAGTACAATACTACATTGTGTAAGTAGGTTGATAGATAGTCTTTGTAGTTTTGAATTTGTAATCCTGATAGATTTATCTTTAATATATGTCAAACTGTTGTAAACACCAATACATGTATGTCAAACTGCTGTAAACACCAATACATGTATGTCAAACTGCTGTAAACACCAATACATGTATGTCAAACTGCTGTAAACACCAATACATACATTGTACAATGTATATGTAAAACTGCTGTAAACACCAATACATGTATGTGCCTTCAATTTCTACTTTCCCTAAATACATTTATAATGAACTATATGAACATGATGGTAATGTGATGTGATGTGATGTGATGTGATGAGCAATGGTGTAATAGACCATTTCATTGTACATGATATTTACATTAATTTTGTATATATGTACAGACCACTGAGACCAGTAGAGTGGCTACTACAAGTTATCTACATATTGATTATTGTACACAGTGAAACTACCTCAGTACACATTATCAGCACACACATACACACACATGTACACATACACATACATATGTACCCGTCTACATATGATAAGATTCACTCCTGGTCTATGAGTCATTCATGCATTTTATCCATAATTTGTCAGATTGGAGATCTCAGGTGCTTTATGATAATGAAGCAGCATATACTTCTAGCATTTGGATTTGAATGCAAAAGAACTAGAAACAAGATTTCATCATAATGGCATATTCATATGGGAAGGGACTGACATGCTTGAGGTACTCATATGGGAAGGGACTGACATGCTTGAGGTACTCATATGGGAAGGGACTGACATGCTTGACGTACTCATATGGGAAGGGATTGACATGCTTGAGGTACTCATATGGGAAGGGACTGACATGCTTGACGTACTCATATGGGAAGGGACTGACATGCTTGACGTACTCATATGGGAAGGGACTGACATGCTTGAGGTACTCATATGGGAAGGGACTGACATGCTTGAGGTACTCATATGGGAAGGGACTGACATGCTTGACGTACTCATATGGGAAGGGACTGACATGCTTGACGTACTCATATGGGAAGGGACTGACATGCTTGAGGTACTCATATGGGAAGGGACTGACATGCTTGACGTACTCATATGGGAAGGGATTGACATGCTTGAGGTACTCATATGGGAAGGGACTGACATGCTTGACGTACTCATATGGGAAGGGACTGACATGCTTGAGGTACTCGTATGGGAAGGGACTGACATGCTTGAGGTACTCATATGGGAAGGGACTGACATGCTTGAGGTACTCATATGGGAAGGGACTGACATGTTTGAGGTACTCATATGGGAAGGGACTGACATGCTTGAGGTACTCATATGGGAAGGGACTGACATGCTTGAGGTACTCATATGGGAAGGGACTGACATGCTTGACGTACTCATATGGGAAGGGACTGACATGCTTGAGGTACTCATATGGGAAGGGACTGACATGCTTGACGTACTCATATGGGAAGGGACTGACATGCTTGAGGTACTCGTATGGGAAGGGACTGACATGCTTGAGGTACTCATATGGGAAGGGACTGACATGCTTGAGGTACTCATATGGGAAGGGACTGACATGTTTGAGGTACTCATATGGGAAGGGACTGACATGCTTGAGGTACTCATATGGGAAGGGACTGACATGCTTGAGGTACTCATATGGGAAGGGACTGACATGCTTGAGGTACTCATATGGGAAGGGACTGACATGTTTGAGGTACTCATATGGGAAGGGACTGACATGCTTGAGGTACTCATATGGGAAGGGACTGACATGCTTGACGTACTCATGTGGAAAGGGACTGACATGCTTGAGGTACTCATGTGGAAAGGGACTGACATGCTTGAGGTACTCATATGGGAAGGGACTGACATGCTTGAATTCTTCCTGGGGAAAGGGTACAAAATTGCACACTCAGTGGCTTAACTCGAAAATATCACCTGAGCCCTATAAATTCAATTGATATCTGTTGATTTCACTGAGACTTTGTATCTGTTGCAGGTATAAGATTTTAATATAAACATGTAAAACTCTAGCTCACTTACACAACAGAAAGTGATGTACATTGTACATTACTTTATTTTGTATAATTGCTGGATACTGGTCATTTCCATGATTGCTCAAAGGTTTCAGAAATACACTTCTGTTGCATTTCAGCAATTATATCAAACAGCTGAACACAAAATACACTATTTTCAAATGTCATATTATGGTTAGACTGAAACTCCATCAAAACTTAGTCATTTTCTGTGAAAAATGACATTTAGGCATTGTTAATATTTTGTCAATTTTTGGGGGTTATGGTTCACTTTTCAGTTGTAGTTAAAGAAATATATACTACAGCATGTCTCAGATAAGAATTTCTATCACACATTGGTGAACTATATATGTATATATATTCAAACGTTAATGTATTTCCATCAAACCATGTTAGGTATCAAAACTCAGTGTTCCAGTGACTGAAAGTATTGTCAAATCATTTCAGTTTTATTTCTATCACTATTTTGCCTTTCCAAATTCCATACTTACAATCTGACATTTCGTACAGCTGCTAACGATATCACCAAGTTTTCTTCATAAGAATCTAACACTATAACATTGTCCATAAGCCTATTATGTGTTCAAACATATGTGAAATTTGATTTTCCTACAATCAAAGCGTCCTCGCCAGCCTGAAAGCAGGGGTATCACTTTTCATATGTGGCAAACATGAAACTTTGAAATCAGTTTCAAAAGTGCACAGTAACCCTTGGTTGTCATGGAAACCAGTAGGATGATACAGAGAGAGAGAGAGAGAGAGAGGACAGTGTTCAGTATTCCATTATTTATTACTGAGTTCTGTGTCAGCTATAGCTCTAGGGATGTTTAGGGGAATCCTGACTGATTGCTTCATATTCCCATTGTGATCTATTAATGATTGATTTTACTATTGGGTTCATCACACAAAGGTTATAACATGTGTCTTGAGGCAGTCAAATGTAATTTGTATGCTGCTAACATCTCGGACATGGAGTATACCATATGAAGAATTATACTTCAGTTTGCAATCAAGGGTTGAGTTTGCATTTTACCCAAACTTATACTTGAGTTAGTAATCAGAGATATATTTCATCCAAAGTTATACTTGAGTTAGTAATCAGAGGTCAAGTATAAATATTACCCAAAGTGATACACATTTATATTTACAGCGATTGAAAATTGCATATCCAAAGTTACCAGTTTGTATTAAGAGATAGAGAAGATATTTATCAAATTGTATACTAGCTCACTTACAAATTTATAATCAAAAGTTTTATTTTATTTGCTATTAGACACAGGAATCCCATTTCACTACATATACGTCCATTTACAGTTTGCAATCAGAGATGGGCAATTACTACATTGGCAATCTAGGTTTTGGTTTACAAAGATAGACACAAAACTAAAACTTGTTGTTTGATTGCAGTAGATTACACAAGTGGGTGATAGCATTGCCTCTGTTGTGCAGATAGAATCACCCTGTAAAGTGTAATCAAGATAGTGTAAACTGTGGACATCCCCAAAGTGTACATCATAAGATCATAGATGTCATCAGAAATGTTACCCTACTGCTACTGTGTGCATAATTATATCAATGTCCATTCAATAGCTTACATGTATGTCACAACAATAGTTTTAGTATGTATCGATAAAACCAAACCATTGGTGTTGTCGTAAAAAATGTTCAAAATTGCCATTTCTTTCCAAGACTTTTCTTTAATATTAATTACTGGCGCTGGTATGATTATGCTATTCTCCAACATTTTTCTTCATTCAGCCAGAAAATACTCATGACCAGTCACCTACAATGTAAGTGTCGTCACTGCTTGTCTATCAACTCACAGTAACAAAGCCCTGTTAGGTCACTCATGTTTTCAGTGGCTGAACAAAGAAAAACATTGGGGAATAATATCTCAGTATACCATGGCTTCTATTCACAATCTAACTTAATTTGGGTGATAGTATTTGTCAGCATGTAACAAAATCAGTCTTTTACATCAATATAAACTATTACTGATTTAGTCATCATCAGACGTCTTTTTAGTAAGAGTACACTTTCAGTGCTAGCTATGTCAGACTTTTTTTCTGATGTATATGATGAAACGATTGGACATCCAAATTGAATTTACACTTCAGGTATTCTACTTCTTGGTGCAAACACAGGCTTTCATTACATATACTTGTGTTGAAACCTAATTCATACATAGAGATGGACAAATTGTAAATATGTATAGAGCTAGATGCAGCTGAGACGATTGTTAACAGCTGGGGCACAGGCTGAGTTTGTACACTTTGGTGTGCATGCTGGGTAATTTTTACATCATATCATAAGGTATCTGTTTCCTCTTTATACTAAAACACACTTTTACATGACTTGAAATTGGCATATTACCTGAAACCTAGTATTCATCATTAATTTAATGTACACAATATTTGATAACATTTTTTAGTGAAAGCACACATATAATATATTGAAATGTCAAGGAATCTGCTGCTATACCTACTATCAACTACACAGTCAACTATATTGAAGATGGTAGATGATAATTTTAATGTCAACAATGGCATGCAACAACATTATATTATGCTAGTACAGTTAATCAAGATTTCACATACATGTCTATGTATTCTATCCAGTCATGTATTTTTTTAAAAAAACTTAATAAATTCAGCGTGCTACTTTGATATAAGACAGGACTAACGTATGCCAATGGTAGTAACATTTTACACTGAGAATTTGACATTTTTTATTCCTTTGTATTGTAGTCTTGACACATGACGTCTTTGGAATGAATACAGTTTTTCTTCGCATTCTATATTTTTTTCACTTTTAATCTGATTCACATTCATTTACTTTAGATTAAATTTTCCCATTTTGTAATAGTATATTGGTAAGTTTATGATTATAACCAGTGAGGTATGAAACTAGTTGGATATCCCTGCAGCAAATTGTCTGTACAGAACAGACTTCAATTCATTACTTACGCTGTACAGTATATGCTGGTCCATATCTCAAAGATATATACTACATTGCAGGCAGTACGACTGGCACAGATTAATTTAACACTTGAATGAAGAATTACAATTCTATCTACTACACTATATGCACTTGATTAATACAATACCGAGAATTGGAATCTCAGGGTCTGCATCCCTTCACATACATGTACAAATCTACATGTACATGTACATTGATTGAAGGGAATTACAATGAACTTGAATGTTGTCTGACCTTGACTTTCACTGCATCCCTACAAAAACACACTGATTTAGGTTAATTATATGTATAACATGCATACATACACAAGCACACGCAAGCACACATACATGTACATGTACATACATACATACATGCATGCATGCACGTACATACATACATACATACATACACATACACGCACACACACACACACACACACACACACACACACATATATATATATATAAATGTACATAAATACATTCATGCATGCATTATACATGCATGTATACACACCTACCCACGCACGCACACGATACATGGACCAACCCACCCACACACACCCATCCACACAGACAAGATATAGAAGAGATTAGAAAGAAGCTACATAAACGCATAAATGAGAGTTTGACAATGATAATGAGGTCAATGTAAACATCACAAATCAAAGTACATTTCCATCACATCACTGTAAATGATGGAGATGGTATCGTGTATCAACTTGGGAAATATAACAGGAGTTAGCATTTAGCTGTAGTGATGAATGGTTTCATCTTTATACATTGTTATTTGCATCTAGCAGGTCATTCCTATCAAATCAAACTACATTACTTCTTTCCAGCTTTACAACCCACTTACCAGTGTAATCTCAAACAGAATGCCATTTGAGTTGACTATTACAAACCTTACAAACATTGCTACAATTTCATTGTATGAGCTACCATCATCTCACCAAACTGTCATCAAATAATGTGCATCTATAATGTTAAATGTATCAAGGTGTTTTCCATAATGGAAGCTTTAATATGCAGAGAAAATAAGCCAAATAAAATTTTGGTAAGAATTTTGTTACACTAGACGATAATAGATAATCAACAGTACTATATGTATTTTAATAGTTACATTTTTGTCATACAAAGTGAAAAGTATAGTAATTTTGTGAATAAAAAAGTTGTTGAGCTAGACAATATTTCAGGTTTATATTATAAAGGGCTACTATCAAACTAACAGCATGTACATTTTGTACATTTACATTTGTATAAACTAAGTCGTATGATCCTTCACTGCTTCAATTATATGTTAGGTGCATTTGTTAAAATTAATTATTAACACAAAGAGAATACAAGCAGTCATCTGTATCATAAAATAAATTTTACACTGAGATTCTGTCTATGACATGATGATATTATTTGATAAAATAAAAATATCGAGAGATGAAGTAAATTAAATGCTACATTATTCGGCAAAAAAAAAAGATAATTGTTTCAGGTCAGCACACTTTGTGTGTGTGTGTGTGGGGGGGGGGGGGGACAACACAAAAATACTCCCTACTTCACGGAAACCGAAAGACAACTGCTGAGCCAATCATGAACATGCAAATGACATCTGTCCCACATACACACTTGCTCTAAAGTACTAAACAAAAAGAACAATAACTGCCATAAAATAGTAGATTGAGTGCATTTTAAAAATCGTTGCAACAGTTTAAGCAAACTGTCCTCACCAGAAACAATTCTTTCTCTTTTTTTGGCCTTATAGATATCCAGCTGACACACACAGCTGGTACAACAATACATAACCTGCTAATAATGATTATTAATGCAGTTTTTAAGATGCTACTTTATACATGTATACATACTACATTGAGTATACATGTATAAATAGAATTACAACTCATTTCAAAAGTAAAACCTTTTTATCTATCTGTAAATCATGATGAAAGGTACATTTCTGTCATAATGAGAGAGAAAAATATTGAATTTTGTCTCAATGCAGGATGTTAAATACCAAAAATAATTAGAAAAATGACTATTTCATTATTGAATTTAAAGAGCTCATTAAATATAACATTTATATCAAATATTGAAATAATTTATTGCGAAAAAAGCTATTTTAGATAACCTAGTAATGATCTGGGACTGTTTGAATATAATAATATTAGTTTTATCATCTCAATATATGGTGACACTGATTAAATACAGCTTTCTATGCATCTATACATCTATGCTACGGTTGAATGTAGAATGTACATTTGTATATAGACTACAGCACGGATGTACAATCTCTAGTTTAACATGACATGCTGATGATATCTTAAGATTACCTGGCTTTGTGGAAGTAATCAGAATAGATTAGAAAGCTGATAGTATGTGATATGTACTGTCACATAACATTGAGTTAGTTACTACATTGTATGTCGTTCCTTGTTAGCATCAATAGCGTCTCAGCAGACTGACTCTACATGTACATGATGGGGCATACTACATGTATGTCAGCTTTGTAATTGATTGTAGAGGGAGGGACGGCGGAGGGAGGGAGGAGGAATGGATGAATGATTGATGGATGGATGGATTGATGGAAGGAGGGATGGTTGGATGGATGGAGGGAGGGAGGGAGGGATGGATGGATGGATTGATGAATGGATGGATGTAGGGATGGAGGGAGGGATGGATGGATGGATGGATGGAGAGTGGGATGGATTGATGGAAAGTGGGATGGTTGGTTGGATGGATGGATGGAGGGAGGGATGGATGGATGGATAGATGGAAAGTGGGATGGATGGATGGATGGACGGATAGATTGATGAATGGATGGATGTAGGGATGGAGGGACTCGGGGGATGGATGGATAGATGGAAAGTGGGATGGATGGATGGATTGATGAAGGGATGGATGTACGGAGGGATGGATGGATGGATGTATAGATGGAGAGCGGGATGGATAATGATTTATATTGAAATACACCTTGAAACAGTAAATAGAATGTGGAATTAAGTAACACTATTAGTTTCCTGTGAATGAGTGAGTCTGTTTTATTCAGTTCTGTTGTATACATACTGTATCATATTGTGTATGTTCTGTCAGCTGATCAAATGAAGGTAATAATGGAAATCAACATGGTATATATACCTTGTATTAAAGATGATACATCAACTGCTGAGCTTACATGGAAACATGTCTCATATTTCGTACTGATATGAATAATACATTGTACTATAAATTTGACTACATGTAACTGTTGAAATAAATAAAGTACACCTGTCTGTACATCTAATAGACCTACATATCATTCAAGTTTACACTACAAGCCCTGATTCCCTACCAAACAGTGGGTATAAGTCTAAAATCATACATCATATAAAAATACATGTACAAAATGTACAAGCCAAGATTCCCGAGATAATGGGCAGGAGTCTATACTGAAGTATATCATATACACGATGTATAAATGTACACTACAAGCCCAGATTCCCTACCAAACAGTGGATATAAGTCTAAACTCAGTATGTCATGTATAAATGTACACTACAAGCCCAGATTCCCTACCAAACAGTGGGTATAAGTCTAAACTCAGTATGTCATGTATAAATATACACTACAAGCCCAGATTCCCTACCAAACAGTGGATATAAGTCTAAACTCAGTATGTCATGTATAAATATACACTACAAGCCCAGATTCCCTTCCAAACAGTGGGCATGAGTTTAAACTCAGTATGTCATGTATAAATATACACTACAAGCCTAGATTCCCTACCAAACAGTGGGCATGAGTCTAACAGCTTCAAGTGACAAGGATATGGGAGCTGATTATGTATCCATACATGAGTGTAGTCAGGTAGGGCATCCATCAATGTAAGATAAATGTCTATGGGGAAAATTAAGTACAAACTGACACTACATTGCATTGACTAATTGCTGTATTAGGTATTGTAGTAGAATATTAGGTGTAAATTAATAGCTGTCGCAGTACATTCCACAAAAAGAGCTGAACACTTGAATGTGTTCTCAACACTAGCATGCAAACAATGGGCTTGGATAATGAAATACATACTTTTCAAAGGCAACTACATGCTACAGTCCCTCTATCACAGGGACTGTATACAGACCATGTACTAGTCACTACTATATTCATGTTGTAGTGGATATATTTGACAATGTATTGTTGTAGTGGATATATTGTATATTTGACAATTGTATTGTTGTAGTGGATATATCTGATGAATAAATGCATTGTTGTAGTGGATACATGTATATTTGACAATGTACTGTTGTAGTGGATATATTTGACAATGTATTGTTATAGTGGATATATTTGACAATGTATTGTAGTGGATATATTTGACAATGTATTGTAGTGGATATATTTGACAATGTATTGTAGTGGATATATTTGACAATGTACTGTTGTAGTGGATATATCTGACAATGTATTGTTGTAGTGGATACATGTATATATGACAATGTATTGTTGTAGTGGATATATCTGACAATGTATTGTTGTAG
Organism: Glandiceps talaboti; assembly: GCF_964340395.1. Classification (NCBI taxonomy): domain Eukaryota; kingdom Metazoa; phylum Hemichordata; class Enteropneusta; family Spengelidae; genus Glandiceps; species Glandiceps talaboti. The sequence goes on along the minus strand of NC_135558.1, from coordinate 3,413,462 downwards.
TGGATATATTTGACAATGTATTGTTGTGGATATATTTGACAATGTATTGTTGTAGTGGATATATCTGACAAAGTATTGTTGTAGTGGATATATTTGACAATGTATTGTTGTAGTGGATATATCTGACAATGTATTGTTGTAGTGGATATATTTGACAATGTATTGTTATAGTGGATATATCTGACAATGTATTGTTATAGTGGATATATCTGACAATGCATTGTTGTAGTGGATATATTTGACAATGTATTGTTGTAGTGGATATATTTGACAATGTATTGTTATAGTGGATATATCTGACAATGTATTGTTATAGTGGATATATCTGACAATGTATTGTTATAGTGGATATATCTGACAATATATTGTTGTAGTGGATATATTTGATAATGTATTGTTGTAGTGGATATATCTGACAATGTATTGTTATAGTGGATATATCTGACAATATATTGTTGTAGTGGATATATTTGATAATGTATTGTTGTAGTGGATATATTTGACAATGTATTGTAGTGGATATATTTGACAATGTATTGTTGTAGTGGATATATCTGACAAAGTATTGTTGTAGTGGATATATTTGATAATGTATTGTTGTAGTGGATATATCTGACAATGTATTGTTATAGTGGATATATTTGACAATGTATTGTTATAGTGGATATATTTGATAATGTATTGTTGTAGTGGATATATTTGACAATGTATTGTAGTGGATATATTTGACAATGTATTGTTGTAGTGGATATATCTGACAAAGTATTGTTGTAGTGGATATATTTGACAATGTATTGTTGTAGTGGATATATCTGACAATGTATTGTTGTAGTGGATATATTTGACAATGTATTGTTATAGTGGATATATCTGACAATGTATTGTTGTAGTGGATATATTTGACAATGTATTGTTATAGTGGATATATCTGACAATGTATTGTTGTAGTGGATATACATGTATTTGACAATGTATTGTTATAGTGGATATATCTGACAATGTATTGTTATAGTGGATATATCTGACAATGTATTGTTATAGTGGATATATATGACAATGTATTGTTATAGTGGATATATCTGACAATGTATTGTTGTAGTGGATATATTTGACAATGTATTGTTATAGTGGATATATCTGACAATGTATTGTTGTAGTGGATATACATGTATTTGACAATGTATTGTTGTAGTGGATATATTTGACAATGTATTGTTATAGTGGATATATTTGACAATGTATTGTTGTAGTGGATACATTGTATACTTGACAATGTAATGTTGAATATACAAAATGATGGTCTTCTTCTTCTTGTGTGTATCCAAAATTACAAATCAGTACATAACATGAAATATTGATTAAAAAATTATTGACTAAATATTTTGAAATTAACCCAATTTATGAGCATAACTTTCAGAACCAATAACATTAAGTTTGACATTTACTAAATACCAAACGACTACTTAGACGTGACAAATATCACATGTTGTCGATAAATGAAATCTTAGTCATTAATTCTTCAACCACTTAATGTTTGCATTTATCAAAAAGAAAGCTACCAACTCTAGATATAATAAGATTGAGTAATTGAAGGAAGTGGCTATTACCACCACTCTATGGCTGTACAATTTATTCTAGTTGATTATAGAATATGCCTTGCAGTTATGATGGAATCACAGAGTACTTTGTAAAAACACCCAGTTGTAATTTGATATTGAATTATACTGGCAATGTAACCTTTCCGCTACTAAACATGACAAAATAACTGCCTTTATTTCTACTCTTCTATTTTTTCATATATGATCTGTTTTAAAATTTTAAAGTAATATTTATGTTACTTATTCACCTTTAAAATTAACACTTCAACACGTTCATTATAATTATTGTTGTGTATGTAATTCAGATACAAACAGGAAGAACTCTGTAAATACAAATCACAAATTTTTTGGTGAAATTTTCATTTTGTAATTTGGAAACATAATAACTCAAGGTAAAATAGATTGGAGTGTAGTGAATGGGTTTGTAATCTATCTACGTATCAGGTAGATCTGAAAACACACACTTTAAGAACCCTGATAAATCTTGGTCCCTCTCTGCTATAGTTCCTCCCATAGGGAAACTGCCAGAATACATTTAGATATTTCATGCGCATAGTTTTCAAGTAAAAACACAGACCCTTGACAATTTCTAATAAAAGATAAACTTTAAATCAACCTCTTGTCTTGTCTATCGTGTCATTTCTTGTATGAAGTATCTTTTGAGTAGTAAGATGGACAACTGTCATATTATGAACACAACCTCAACTTACTGCTATCACCTGATTTGTTAACAAAATCATTCTGAAGTTGAAGTTGTAACTTGTATGCATGTGCATGCAGTATTGGGTAAGTCACTCAAGTGCACAGGAAATATCTTTACAGTCTTGCAAATTTGCTCTATATAGGAGGAACCATATAGTAGAGGGGGACAGAGATATGCCAAGTTCTCGGAGTGTATATTCCAGAGCTATATGTAGCAGGTATGTTGTAGAACGGAAGGTGAAAACAGTCAGTAGTGAAATGATTTACTATTCTATACATAATAGCAATTACAGTCCCAGCAAGTGATTTAAAGTGTTTCTTGTGTTTCACATCATTAAACACAGGATTCTACCGGATTTTAGATGAACATTACATTTTAAGAGAAGTTGAACAGCTAACATCTGACTTCTGTTGTAACAAGATGTTTTACAATTACAGTGAAAATAAAAACTCCAAATGTGCATGGTGATGTTTCAATGTATGGAGAAGTAATATAATATAATAATAACTTTATTCGATTCATTCAAATAAATTCAGAAATTTGTTGAATGGTCACCACTGTACAGTGCCCTAATATCCTAGTGTTGAAGAAGCAGGAGGAAACCGGAGTACCGGGGAAAACCTGCGTTGTTCGACAGGGTCAAACTGAGCATCACCCTTCTTACATACAGAAATGGTTAACTTTTTAAAATCAAACCCAGCCGACAACTGGCGGGTTCAAACCCAGACTGCAGAGGTAAGAGGCGTACAAACTAACCACTCGGCCGACATCCCATAAGTAACAACATACAACATATAACCACAGACTGACCTTGATGTAGTGATTATAAGTGTATGGTATAATAACAAAATGTTTTAATACATGTTTTTTTTATAGTTTTTTTGCAAATTATTGAGCTGTATTTTTTCACACTGACTTTGTGAATAGACAAAACATGGCCAAGGTATTTTAGTGAATAAAAATCCAAACTAAAAACCCAATTCATCAATTTACAAGTCACAGAGTGATTGGTTAATTCAGTTAACATGACTGGTTGGGAAAGTCAATCACAACACTGTGAGAGTTAGATCTGTATATGACACAGATAACTGTAGCCAGCTGTTACATACTGTCCTTGCCACTATTTGAATGTCTATTGTATATCAATACATTTAATCTGATATTAAATTAGTCAAATTACTTTCTGATATTTCTTTTTTTCCAGAATTACTTCTCATGTTTTATTAAATCTACAAGTGAAATTTCATTTGTGAAATGGCATAAACCATTATGAATTTAGGGGTGATTATATGTACATATTCTTGTCACATCTAATCTTGTTTGCAGGTGAGCAAGCATCGACCATTATGATTGTAGGGGTGAACAATGTCTAAAATGTAGTCTCCTCATACATTGTATATCATTTGCAGGTGAAGTGGCATCTACCATTATGACTGTAGGAGTGGATAGTATTGATGCTATTGGACTATACCATTATTTGTCTTGGTATCTAGTTGGATAGAGAAATGATACTGACCTGTTCTGTTGTTGAAATTTCCACAGTTTTGTGTAGACGTCAAACGTCCTTCCAAAATATGACTGCCATTGCTTGTGTCCGTATTGAGGTAGATCCCTAGGAAATAAAAACACAATATCAAAGAAATAACTAGATGGTTGTCAATAGGTGAGTGGTTAAACCACTTGCCTCTTACCACTGTGGTCAGGATGTTAAGCCTTACTTTGTCTAGGATTAACATTTACCACATTGTAAGTAAGAAAATGTGTTTAATTCTACCAAACAGCACAAGTTTTCCCTGTACACTCAAGTTTATTCCCGTATAACATAATATAAGAACTGTGGATGAAATTATTTACATAACAAAACAATGTATTGTTATATAATTTTTTTTTTTTTTTTGTTCTTAAGGAATCACTTGGTAGAACATGTAATATCAAAAATAAATCCCCAAAAGAACCCAGGCTACATATATTTCTCATACAAGGGTCCATGATTTTAATATACCAAGGTTTGAATTTTATACAAGAAACTGTTTGGATTGTATTCCATGGCATTAGACTGTAAAATTTGTAAGGCATGTTTTTCCTAACAAAATCTATATGAATACTGCTGTGCACACAGTAACAAATACATGTATGCTGTGATGCATACAATGTCATGTAGTTTCACAGTAAATGAACTGAAAATAATGTACACATAAGTTGAATCTCCTGGGACAAGTTAACCAACCAGGCTGCACTGGTGCACACAGACAGTCTGACTATATTTAATCAAAGTAGTCTATGTTGTATGCATCAATGACTTTCATAGACCACAACACATAAAATTTGACATCAAAATATTAAATTTCAAAGTACAGGATTGGTTGCTTACAAATTGTCTATACTTTAAGACTGCGTACAGGTTTGAGATATATCATAGCATACACAAATTAATGTGTTATTCACTTGTAATTTTACACTAAGCCCAGTTTATGAATGTGACTCAAGTTATCTTGTCTGTATATGCAATCAGTCAAATTCATCCAACAGTGAAGATATTACACTTGATTGATTACGCCATGGGGACAAATTTCCATGAAAATCAAATTTCTTAAAATATCTCCAAACTTTGCCAAATGATAGTTTGTTCCTGGTGCTTTTGAAATAACAAAAGAAATTTGGCACTTCATCATCTTGTTTTCCAAAAAATTAACATTTTATTTTCTCCAATGAGTTAACAAGTATTATTACTATAGTGGATTCTAAAATGGCTTGAACATATAAGGGGAAGGTCACTGCGAGAAATTGTACACGGTTGCCAAGAAACATCAAACTGAAATATTCGTTGTCCTAGCATTGGTCCAGTGTTGTCGTATGGAAGTTACCAGACATACATATATATTATTATGTATTAGATGAGCAATAAATATTTATGACTTTTACGTGAAAGTAATAAGCAGTTAGGAGCCATGAATATTTACTGTTCAGTTTTCATTTCTGCTGTTCAAAAAAATAGTCTTAAACAACTGATTTAAAAGATTATTATGTTTCCAAAAATTTTCATGATTTAGCACTCAGGCACAGATTTTTAAGTTGTGTGGTTATATAAATTTTATCCACTTAAAAGAAATATATTGTACATAACTTACACAAAGAAGGAGAAAAAGCAATATGCCTACTTTGTATATTGACAGTTATAGTTCTAAGCTTGTTAAATCATATGGTATCAACACAGATTCTCAATACCTGTACTTCAGTTTTTAGTTTAGTCACTTGTATTTGTCTAACCACTGACAACATGTTGGCAATTCAGCTGTAAATTTCACCAGAATTCATTTATTTTTAATTCTTAAATTGATGACCTGTCTTTCACATACTAGTTATATATGGGCCCAGAAAGTGACTGCACTCACCTAAGGTCAACAGAGCAATCTAATATGATTGTCAGTTCCATGGCATTTAATTATTTCTCTGTTATTAATGTAAACGCAACTGAAATTGAAATATTCATCAAATTTACATTACAGTGAAACATACATAGATTGTCCATTATCAGATTTCAGGTACTAATGTCACACTTTTAATACAAAACATAAAATAACGAGGAAACATATTTTTTCTGATATTAATACAATGTATGTATTCATTACCATGTTGTTGACAATTAAAGGGGTTGTAAGTTTTCCAAACAAACTTAAATTACCCAAGGTTCTCCCTTCATTGTTTCCCCTTAGTACGGAACCCTTTCAATCATAGAAGACCTAGATATTCTGATTTTCATGCATGGATCAAAGAATGGAAAAGATATGTATTCCAACACTTCTATAAACATGGACAATGAAGTCTGTTGCTAGGATACTAAAGGACTGGTGACCATGATGAAAATACAGTTGGGGCATCAAGATGTAATCAAACGCAATTTTGTAAGTAAAATGTATCTCAAGTAGAGGTGATACATCATATTCTTAACACTTCGTTTTTTCATTTCAGTGACAAAAAAAACCTGTCAGATATCTTATAATTTGACATATAGGTGTTGTCCTTTATCTGTTTTATTCTTGTATATGCTTTTTACTACCTCTTGTCTTTCTTATCCATACCTAAAATAACAAAACTGAATTAAAATCAGATCTGTAGCAATAGTGTGGACTACTTATAATATGTTAATTATACATACATGTAGTGAAATAATTCAAATTCATGTTGTTTTTACCTACTATCTTTAATAAAAAGATCACTTTTAGCTTTAGCAAAATAACTATGCCACAACGAATAAAATGAAAATATTGTCATATCTAGCTATCTTTCTGTCTCTATTTTTCTTTGTATCATCTTACTTTGGGGTTTTTTAATGTCCACTTTCATCTACATGTATTTTACAAATAAAGAATATTTTATTGCAACAAAATTTTCACTTTAATAGAAAAAAACAGAAACATTGAAATTGTTTTTCTAATTTTTAGAATTATTATATAAATGACAACCTCAATTGTGTTTTTATTCTATCAATATTTTTTCAGTGTTCGGATAAGTCGTTTTTGTGTACAAATAATTATTCTGCTTTACTTAATAATAATTTTTTACTTTAAAATAATATAGTACTTTTCTTTCCAAACTAATTTCAAAGTGATAACCTCTGTTGTCTTTTTACGATCTTTTGATTAATTAGGGTTAAAATGGAGGACAGGTGTTACCAGTGAATTCTTAATACATTCATTTCATCAAGTAATCTCATCAATACAATTAAATCCAATTAAGTTTTCAAACTGAGAAAAAAGCATGTACTTGAATAACCTACACATGTATGTAAGGTATAGTGGTGGTACAAAAATAGTGTTATCTTCATCTAATTCAACCATTTTATCACATATTGTTACGAGATCGAAGATGAAGTGTATTTTCACTGTTTTCTGGATAAATTAAACTTTGATGAATACATTTTTGTATTTAGTTTACGAGGTAATTGACATTTTCTACTGCAGTTTAGAAATCAATACATAATTTCGATTTGTAATATTGTCGATGAAACAGATAATGGAGAATACAGTAATAGGTCAAACGAAACATACACAAAAGAAAGATCAACGCAAACACTGGTCTGTATCGTAAACGATTCATTCTCACTCTTTATTGTTTATTCGTCCAATATTCCATTGTTGGCTGTTGAAACTCAGAGAAAAAGCTTACACATTCTAATGAATTTATCAACATTTGGAAAATAAATTTTGGAAAGAGTCAAATCTATCCACTTTTTCTTAATTTTAGCTTTTATAGCACGCTGCTCGATTTCAAAACAAAGAAAATTCTGGGTGTATGAATTATTAAAATTCTGTTACTTGCAGTGTGTCGAGTGATCTGATTTTGCATGATTCCCATACCTATTCATTTTTTAACATTTCGCTGAATCTAAATTTGTGATCTTTGGCTAATTAGGGAAATTCAGCAAAGAAAACTGTTTAAATCGTTGCACGGTAGCAGATTGCTGCATGTGGCGATGCGTTGACTGGAAATGCCGGGAGCTGTCTGCTTTCTATCGACACCACCGTTTGCATGCTAAGTGTAAATGTGCATCCATAACAAACTCATCAATTGCCTAATTTAACGGTCGATTTTACGATGAAACACTTACAAACCATACCATAACATATTGGATCTGTGACAGGCGGTGTTTTAGATATTACTTACCTCAAACCGTTGAAAAGCTGCTTTGATTTCTCAAGCAAATAACAGAATTCCTGAACCACTTTCCGCTCTTCTTCACTAATGTGATCGTGGTGGTCTGCCATTTTGTCTGCTATGTTTTGCGGTAGACAAGGCGATGTTAGGTCATCGACAGAGGGCGCTATTACAATAGCTAAACATTTTGTTTTCTCACTTCAAGTGCAAGTACTTGTTTATTAATCGTATGAAATGGACATTATCGATAGTGAAATCATTGCAACCTGTCAATTCACCTATAGTGAAATTTAATTTGTAATCTTTGAAAAAACCTAACTGAAACTAAAACTTCAGCGACAAGATTAAAACTTCCACCTGAGCATAACACTTCCCCTGTCATGTTGAGTTGATGGAATTCACCTAATTTCGTTTCAACTGATGTAAGACTCTTAATAATCAGGTGTATTTTTAATTTTGGGCATACTTTTACTTGTCTTCCATAACATAGCGATATATGTGGTATTCAGAGTTACTGCAAACAACCTACATTTTATCAAAAATGCATATCAACTGTTTGTGTGTGTGTGTGTGTGTGTGTGTGTGTGTGTGTGTGTGTGTGTGTGTGTGTGCGTCACTCTCCCAAAAAAAACAAGAAAAAGAATTGCATCTATAGACACAATAAATACATACATACATACATACATACATACATACATACATACATACATACATACATACATACATACATGTACATACATACATACATACATACATACATACATACATACATACATACATACATACATACATACATATATATGTAGACATAAACACACACACACACACACAATTTATACATACATATATTTACATGCAATGATTACAAGAAAACACAACATTAAATAAATAAATAAACCATTCTTGATTGAAAATGCATTGTGGGAAAGAAGTTGTGTGTGACTTATCAAGGAAACAGTTATGATAGAATGAAATATTGCTTTATTTCCAAAACAGTTAAAGTTATTGTTTAGAAAATGAATTGTTTAGATAGTTCTAACAGCTGTAAAACCAGTGACTGCATTTCACTGAATTGCAACAATTACAAATCTATTTTGTATACTTGACATGTTGTCATATTAAAGTGGATACTCATCTGAAGTGCATACAGCAGGTAAGATTTCATAGTCTATCTATATAGTATATGTACTTGTTTTCTTTACAAACCATTCATGTCTCCCTTTGCGTGTTTATGAAACTATATGACTACTGTGATCATGGAAGTAGTGGCTCAGATAGAGGGTCTGCAATATAGATCTGCTATATAAATCTGCTCAATTGTGAGGAAAAATCTGTATTTCCATAGAACAATTCACCGCCTTTTGTACATGTGGATCCTACTCAGTCGATAGTTTTGTTTTCATCGATCCAGAGACGGGATACAGTCAAAGTCTTGGTTTCATCGTCTATTCTGGTTTACCCTGTTTTTCATCTTTCATCATTCTCCAAACTTCTTCTTCAACTTTCCTTGCATACTGTTCTCCAAGTACATCTGTTGGAGTTAATTCCAAGGTTTCATCCATTGTTTTCACTCTCTTCACACTTTCTCCTTTTTCTGCTAAGATTTCTTCTATATTCCTACAATTTACAAATAATGAAAATAACAAAAGGTGAGAGTGCTGATTAAACAATAGGACATGCTGAATAGTTTGTTCAGAAAATCATTCTACCAAAGACAAAGTTCAAAACCAAAATAATATCAAAGTTCAAAACCAAAATGATGATATATTGTAAGGGAAACTACCTATGAAGGCTTTATTGTTGGTTTGTTTGTGTACTCATTCCATGTAAATACTTTAATAGCATAAATAATAGCCATGTACCTTTACTATCCCATCCATGACTAACCATATACATACATGATATGGTATCAGGAAAACTGCCCCTCCCCCTAACAACATACCCAAGCACAAATCCCCCCTCATTTGTTTAGTAAAGTAATAAAGAAACATGTATTTAGAAATAATATGATGATAAATGGTTATTAATATTGAGTACATGTAAACAAAATCCTTCATGTTACCATGGCAACAATATGGTTCAATAAAAATAGTGCACAAGGAAAAGTGAGGAATGACAAAGAAAGTGTAAACAGATTAAGTAAGAAAAAGAGACAGACAGACAGACAGACAGACAGACAGACAGTACAGACAGACAGTCAGTCAGTACAGACAGACAGACAGTACAGACAGACAGACAGACAGGCAGGCAGACAGACAGACAGACAGACAGACAGACAGACAGACAGACAGACAGAGACAGAAAACTTCGAGATTCTTACTTTTTCCCCTCCAGGTCACTAAACCATCCCAGGTTGTCTGCAATTAAGTGGTGTTTCTCACATCCGGGGCAGGTAACTATGACAACTCCATTCTCGTAAGCAACTTTGGAGATGATTTTTGCACTTCTTTTTTGACAAACTTTACATGTGAACACTAATTGCAGCTTTTTCACTTCCATTTGTCCCAGTGTTGTTTTGTTGACATCTCCATTCTCTTCTACTCCTGTATTTATACTACTTGAGTCAGATTTAGAGCAAAATGTTTGTTTGCTTGATTGTAAAAACACATTTCTGAAATAACTAGCGATAATCCGTCCTTTAAAACTAAATACATTTTGTAATATAAATCTCATATGAAATCCCCTCCGAACAAGAATTTGAGTGGAACTGGAATATAAACACCGGTTCTGGTAGATCAGACCACTCTTTGAATGTTCAGCAACTCTCAATATCCGAAGAAAGTATTTGGAAATCATATTAAGAGAATTCCCAACGACACAGATCCGATCACTGTGGTTTATAAACGGTCAGTACATGTACTACTCTGTACTGATGCAATGGATGCATGAACGGCGAGTTCGTCTACATCTAATCATGTGACAGTGGTCAGCTGACTGAGGTCAAGGGTTATTTAGCAGAAGCTTCATCATGGCTCTAAGGCTTACACCTCGTCGACTTTGTGTTCTTCAAAATACACTGTTTTCACCGTTAAGTCGTCGATTTCTAAGAAATTTATCTGGCGTAAATACCAGCATAAGAAAACTTACAACAGAAACGGCTCAAGGTAAAGTAATCAGTTTGATTTGGTTATCAAACATTTATTTTCCATTTTTGGAATGGTGAAGAAGCGGTGCGTTTTCGTAAACGAGAAGCCTTTATCTTATGTTAACTTACATAACAATGTACACAACTGTTAATTTATGGCAAAACAACAGTCCATACTAATTTATTTCAAAGTAATTCTAACACTGTCTCCGCGCTCACATGACTGTCGTCATGAACAAACACCAGGGTGAGCACTGCAACTGACGGGAAGGGAACGTTCTTGATACTAGTATTCAACTAGCAGTTTCTATTTCTTGTTGTGTACACATTGTATCATGGAGGTAGAACTGCTATCAACATCACGTTAGTCATTACGTAAATAGATGTGCTTATCAGTTCTAGGCACGTGAATCAATACACAACAGAAAGCAGAAATCAAAGATTGCACTTAGACATTGGTATTATCATTGATCCTATCAATTCCTACCTCCATGCTGTTATTTATTAAAATGATAAAAATAAACTTATCATGAACTAATACTGACATGTTCTTTGTACTATGAATAGGAAAATGTTCACTGTAATGATATATGTAACAAAATTCATATTTGATGACATTTGTATGAATAATAATGATAAGATAAAAGAATTGATGAAATAAATTATTTTTCTCTTAAAATTGTATTTCTCTTGTCCCACCCACTATATCACTATCACTTGCAGGAATGCCTTAATTTTGTATCATTCAAGATAACATGGAGTGTCAAAGGTCATAGATTGTTTATTACTAACTTTTTAAAAACATGAACTTTGTAAACAATTTAGTTCTGGTTTTAATCTGATTTGTTTCAGCAACAGAAAATACAGAGTTTGATGATGACTCAGCTATAGCTCAGTTTGAAAGAGAATACAACAAATATCATATTCCAACATCACTTCTACAAAAGAGTGTACTTGCCATTGGATCGACAGCAATGGCATTTTATAACCAATACAGACATGGTAAGCGTTATTACTGCTATTATTGACAATGATAATAATAATATCACCAAGCTACTTTTGTTTGTGAAAAAATTATTCAGTAAAGTAATGTTCCACTGAACAGGAATACTAATTCTTGGTCAAAAAAAAATTGTACTATTATCAACCACATTTTTTCACCCATAAAGTCATGTAGTTATGCGTCGTGTTGTGTGTGTGAAATAGGCAGTTTTCTTGAAAACATTTATGAAAATGTTGAGATTTGAAATACTAGGTATTTTTCTTGGAAATGTTTAATTCAAGGGGACATAAGTTATTATGTATAATGGAATGTTGTCATGTGTTAATTCATACACCCATGTAGAGTCTAGATTGTGTTGTGATGTGTGAATTCTAACTCATCCATAGATAGAATCAAGACACAAATATACCTATAGTGCCTTTTATATGTCTCATGTGAAGTCTTTACTGGTAACCTACTTTCCACCCCATATTTGTAAGAAGTGTAGTGCAAGGATGCTCAAGATTAGGGGGTATCAGGTTCAGACTTTTCATGAGAATGGAGTTCAAGGAAGAGATGTTGACAAAATGTACATAAACTTCATGATTTTGAGCGGCAACTTTTGAATAGCGCCCCCAGTGGTCAAACCAAACATTGTTTTATCTCTTTCCTTTTTTAACCAAATTCTTTATCATATGTGAAGTGGTTTTTTTTGTTTATCATTGAATTATTTCTGAATTGGTCAAGTTTGTCTGGTTTATAGTTACATTCCAACAAAAAAATAAAAAAGTAATGCTGTTGCTTTTACCGTTTTATTTTTTCTCTAAAACTTTTTTTTTCATTTTGTGTCCATTTGTAGACATGGTAGCAGTGTCAGGTGAAACAACAGGCTACTTTGTAATACCAAGAATAAAACAAAGAATGATGGCTGATCCTGTGGGAAGACAAATACTAGCGTGCGTGCAATCATTTTAATATATGTCTCCAAGTTGAAATTTTGATATATCTGAAGGAGGAATAGCCTATTTCTTATTTTACCACCATCAGATAACTTCACAGATCATGAAAATCCAAGCAAAAATGCATAAATTGTTTGTAGTCAAGTTCAGTCTGGAAAATCATTAAATGACCTGAAAGTATACTAGGCTAATATTGTTCTTCCTCAGTAAACCTTGTATACTTTGACTTGTCTGTCTTACAGTGAGAAACCAAGAATCAATTCAAGAACTATGAACTTGGACTACATGCGATCACTTCCTGAAGGCACATTTGGTAGGGACTACATTGACTTCATGGACAAATGTGTAAGTAGACATGATAGACAGACAGACAGACAGACAGACAGACAGACAGCATGCATGCACAAACATACAACACAAACACATGTCACACACAACTCAATCATGCAATCATAAACACATTCACATAAACACTCAAGTAGATAGACACAGCTATAAATAAAATACAAAACTATATTTATACACATTATAGAGAGATATCAGTAGATGGGTAGATGGATGGTTGGATGGATGGATGGATGGATGGGTGGATGGATGGATGGATGGATGGGTGGATGGATGGGTGGGTGGATAGATGGATGGATGGGTGGATGGATGGATGGATGGATGGATGGATGGATGGATGGGTGGGTGGGTGGGTGGATGGATGGATGGGTGGATGGATGGATGGATGGTTGGATGGATGGATGGATGGGTGGATGGATGGGTGGGTGGGTGGATGGATGGGTGGGTGGGTGGATGGATGGATGGATGGAAGGGTGGATGGGTGGGTGGGTGGATGGATGGATGGATGGAAGGGTGGGTGGATGGATGTACAGATGTAAAGACAGTCAGAAGGATGGATGATCACACACACACACACACACACACACACACACACACACAAGCAAACACACAAACACTGACACACAGAGGCACTGAAGAGAACACACACCAATATACTTATTACTCAACAGAATACATACATTTTGTTGATACATGGTGTAACAAAACTGAAAACTGACTAATAATTATTGTCAACTATGACAACAATGATGAGGTTAGGTGTCAATGATGATGACTTTGACAACTTTGATGATGGTGACAATGACTATGCAGATGTAGTCTCATTTTCCAAACTACTGACTATGTGCCTTCTTGAATCGTGATAGTAAAGTAAGCAGAATGGCAAAGCTGCAAGTGTTACTATGTGATTTACTGTGCCACCTGGGGTGCACTTTGTGAAGATGTATAGTTACAGTGTTTGGCAAGTGAGACTATAATGAGATGATGCTATCTACACATTTCAGTTATATCTAAAAATATGTATTTGTTTTTCATTTTCAATTTTTCTATTTGTTTTGTATAGAGAATAAGTCCTGATACTAGAATGCCAGTCAAGTTCATTGACAACATAGATGATGCCTATGTTATACAGAGATATCGTGAAGTTCATGATTTTTGTCACTCACTGCTTGGAATGCCGACTAACTTCAAAGGAGAGGTAGTTGTGAAATGGTATGAATGGGTGCAGACTGGTTTACCAATGTGTGGCTTTGCTGCAACACTAGCACCAATCAAACTACCAATGAAGTAAGCATATGTAACGTCTTTTTTATCGATCATTTGTTCTTACTTGGGGTATCAACTTTTTATACCGTTCTGTGTATAACATGCACTCACATATAAATGTACACACACACACACACACACATACATACATCTATCTTTCTATCTAATAAATTTATATAGCGCCAAATATCCAAAGAAAACAATGTTCAGTGGCGCTTAGAGTTAGAAAGGAGATGATACATACATACGTACACACACACACACATACACACATAACACACACACACACACACACACACACACACACACACACACACACACACACACACACACACACACACACACACACACACACACACACACACACACACACGCATGCATGCATATGTTTATTTCAAAAATCTCTTCCTGTAATTGTGTGTATAAATAATGGTATATATGCAGTGTACATACCCCGGTATATGTTTGGTTTTGGTCATAAAATGACATTATAATTGAAAGCTTTTGGTGATACTTTTGTGTTTGTAGTTGTGTGAATAACCTTGTTCCCTGTGTTGTTATGTCTGTGACTGATCTTGAACTAAAAAATAACTACCTAATAAAATAACTACCTGACAAAATAACTACCTGACAAAATAATTGACAAAATAACTACCTGACAAAATAACTACCTAGCAAAATAACTGACAAAATAACTACCTAATAAAGTAACTACCAGACAAAATAACTACCAAATAAAGTAACTACCTGACAGAATAACTGACAAAATAACTACCTGACAAAATAACTACCTAATAACTAACTATAGTTTGACGTTACACAAGTGAATGTGTGTTTATTTCACAAATACCAAATTGTGCATTCATATCAGAGTTTTATTGTATTGTTAGTGATATCTGATGATTCTGTGATGAATATATAACAGAACCAACAAACCTTAATCTGTCTGCTATAGAATCTTTTAATTTTTAAAAGTACAAAAGTTGGACTGAAAATGTTATCAAAATGTACTCTAATGTATGTTTTTTTACATTTTTTTGTAGTGAAAGAATTGATCTGACCAGAGACTACATCAGCTGGGTTGTAAAGACTGCCCTCACTACAAAGTTTTACATGAATGTCTACTTTGAAAAACACTTTGAACAGCCATTGGATGAGTTTAGACAGGAGCTTGGAATTGGAACTCCACCAGTTCTTGAATTATGATATGAGTGGCAGAAAAGATTATTAGATGAATAGAACTTCAAGATATATGGAATGTTCATTGCTAGACTGGCGATATGTGCTACAAACTGTAAACAAACACTGGTACATTTGCTTGAATGAAGTGAGCCATGGAAAGACTTCAGGCAACGACAAAATTAGGTTAGACATAACTATACAACTGATACAATAACAACAGCGAGTGCCTCTGATGTGAGTTCATGTGACACTTTTACCAGTTTGTTTATATCTGTGGAAGTTATAACATAACACTAGCAGTCATATTCAATTGTTATAATGTGTAGCATTCTATCAGTAAACAGAGTCATGGGATTCTGGCTCCTGTGGTATTGATACTTTGATAAGTTACCGACACTATTTTCACTGTATGTCTTTGCATGAAACTTTTTCAGTCAATTTCATGTTCTACACAATTATCTCTGCATACAAACCCAATTAGTCGTTGAAGGTTTGAAAGATGATTAAATCATGATTACTTTATTTACATTTTGATAATATTCCATAATATTCATCTTCCTTTGGCGCGGGGCCAAGGAAAATACATGAAAACTCTCAAGTTATGTGTATTTTCTGGATGAATGAAAAAATTATTTTTGATTACATTCATGATAATTATACCTACATATATAATTTCACAAAAATTATTAGTAATTTCTTACATTTTTTGTTTGTAAAACCACTGATGAATGTGTTGTTGCAATGTAGAGATCCCAATTAAAATCAGATGATCATGATGTAAATTGTTAGAACATTGTGTATTTAAATATATATTTGCATTATACGAAGTTGTAGGATCGGTCAGTGTCCAGTACAAATTGACATTGATCGATTGTTGATAGAGGCTGTAGACTTTCAATTTGTAAGTTTCTAATAAAAGAGTCAATAACATTAATTGTGGTTCACATGACACGTTTTTCATTCCAACATATTCAGAGATTTTTGAGAATTAGATTTTCAACAGTTGAACCAAAAACATTCCTTGCTCGGAGATTTGATAAAAGTATGACAGGCAATGACTAGAGTGTGGTAAAAAGCTATTGTATAGCGCCCCCTATGGCCATTGTGAAAGGTCTTTTGTCATATTTTGTGACTAACTTTGTTCCATGGTCAAAGACCAAAACGGCAGCCCTAAGTGATTGGTAAGGAAGTGGTTAGGTTACAGACTCTCCAAAGAGGCAGCCCTATAAGTTGTATATGGGTGGGTGGGGGGTTGCACCCTTGCAACAAATGTGGGCATAAAAAAGTAATGGTTACACAACAATTGTAACCATCAACACAAAACCATGTAGTTGACTGCCACTATCATATATTTAAAAGGTATAATTCACAACATGTTCCTGGTAATGAAGGATTTTTTCTTACATCATATCACATTTTCAATCATAGCCATACAGATTACAGTCAAACTGGACACAACATTTTATATTCATGAAATCTGTTTTATTGCTGGCTACAAAGAGAAGCCAGTCATTATACAATTATTAATGGAAATCCAATCCATTCAGTATACCATGGACAGACTTTATTCACTACATTTTTTTTACAATTACAAAAATGATCAACTTGGATTTGCCAATTGTAAGACTTAAAATAAAATTGGCTTATGTGATATTACAATGGAAATGAACATGGTATTGTGTATATGGGCTCTAAAGTCTGTCCCTTATAACATATAATACCTTGCAATATCTGCTAGAAAAGCTTAAATTACAAATATGGCAAGAATTTAAGAACTTAGTGACTCAATAAATAACAGTATTTTGTTCATCCCAACCCTTTTTAAGAGAGGCACAATCTGAGTTTATACGTTTTGAGTATAATTTTTGTTGCATATGTAAAAGGTACTCACAGTACTCTACTTCTTGAATCATGCTTAACCATCACATGCAATGAACTCTGAACTCAAACCTGGTATTAAGATTTAACTACTGGTAATAAATGATCCAGTGACGTAATTGATTACAAGTATACAAAATGTCATAGAAATCCCTACTAAGCAATCAATAGTTCTAACTTTGCAGACAATTGTTCTGTCATACGGAAGGCATACATTGACATTAACATTATACTAGAGTAGTTTAATCAAGGTTTTATGTCAGTATTTTCACTTGAGTAAAATGCTTATAAACTCAGTTTGTGCCTCTATAATTTGTGTAAAATGCAGGCGACAAAGAGTTCCTTGTAGGGATGTTAGAGTCCACAAGTAAAATTCCAAATTATTCATACTGTTGGTGTATACTGCTTGGACGGTTGGGTCCGTGTCTTTCTGATGTGTCATATACTAAAATACATACAATTTCTTTCATTAATTCCAAGATTTTACTTCAGATCCTGTTATTTCCATTATAATACAGCAAAAGGTCAAGTTTATAGACAACGTGACAAAGTACAATAAAATATTGCGTTTCATGGCTAGGATTCAATAACTTGGAATAAAAAAAATGTACTAAAAGTTAACTGTGCAGTGTTGGTATGATGGCAGGATGGTTTTTACGGAAAACATTACAACACATTGAAGAAACATCATCACAAATACAATCTGGTGTTAAAAAGTTGAAGATTACAACAAAAATATGAATACATTTAGAAGTGACATTTGGTGAAATATTTGGTGTGATAGTAAATTGTAGTAGATAAGATATGTGTATGGCCACCCTATCAGCCAGCATACAGAGAAGACTAATTATGGCTAAAACAACATGATATATCCGTCTATAAAACTTGGTGAATGTGGTATCCGTGTGGTGAATAAAAATTTGTACAGCTTACTGAGAGCAAGCCACTCTGGTATGAATAGTGATTGGCTTATTAAATAAAAGTTGCATCCAATCCAAGCTGTTTGTCTGTTGACTGTAGTCTGTCTACATCAATGATCTTTGTCTATGATAGTTCTATATATACTCAGTGTAGGCAAGACCTACACAGATCATCTATGTAGATAGGCTGTCAATACCACAAGCCAGAGCACATATTTCTGCTGTAGCAATGAAATACCTCTTGGTGAGTACGTTTCGGACGGTGTTATAAAGAGGACTTTACCAGGTTGACAGACTGTATGACTGTAGAATTGTAGTAAAGCTAGGGGGTCACAGATGACATCACTGGAACTCTAAAATGAACACTGTACACCAAAGTTATAAGACTTTGAGCTTTCCTTTTGCATTCCTATCAAAAAGTTTAGGAAAATCTCTAAAAAAGTTATTTCATAATAACAATATCTATCAAATGTTGGTGGGAATAGGTGGAGTACTGTATATCGTGTCCCTATACCGACATTACACAGAACACAGTTTCAGGACTCCATTTACAGACTAACTTTCACTTATCCCAAGAGGTGTGTGAAAATAAATGTTTGTATCCATGGAAACTGTTGCTATGTTCAACACCTTGTTGCTATGGTTTCTGAGCACTATGAAAGGTTCCTAAAACAAACATTTACATAGCATTTTGCATGGACTCCTACAAAAACCCAGACTTGTCCTGTTTTACTATATAGCATGTAGAGAGCTTCTTGAGAATGTAACTTGTACAGCAAACATGGTGTACTACAAATTTGGTTGTAACCTTGACAACACATTACCTGGGTCACAATTCAAAGGTCAAATGAAATGTATAATCCTGCTAGTTGGCATCACTAAGTAGTTCAGTCCATAAACTTTGACCTCCTCTAGTGTAGACTGAATGATTAGTATTTGTTGGTACTCCTGTCAACCATTAGCTAAGAAATGATTACAGTAGAGTACACGCCAACAAATATTTAAGTCAAATAATTCTAATAAGTAATTTCAAAAAGAAAGATTTCGAATTAAAAAATTTATTGCTTTTAATTAATGTGCCCCCTTTCCCCTTTAGTTTGCAACGGTCATATGTGAATATCATAATGCTGATAAAATCAAAATGGGCAATGTGGAAGATGGCAGAAATTACTTATGTAAAATACAAGGAAAAAGCAACAACTATGGGATTGTCCATTCAATATGTTACAATGTTGTAGCAATTTTCAAAAAAGAAATTTTTGCGTAAAGGTGCCTCAGAGAAGTGAAAATGAAGATAAAACTTTGTAACAAGGATTATCAACTGCATGACGTACAGTATGTGGTGTACATGTAAAAGAACTTTACAAATTCCTAAAAATTGCATCATCGAAAAAAACAACAACCAGAACTCTCTAATCTCAATTGAACAACAATGCCATTGAGTTACGCCCTCACACTTTGGGAGAGGACAATGTTCATAGTATGTCACAGTACTCATGGATTCTGTCTAGACTCTCTCACAGCCCTCGGAGATTCACTTTACTAAAATTAAAGCTAAATGAATTATTTTGTATGTATAAATACCAGCTATATAACTGTACTCGAATATCCTTGTACTGTGCACCCTCATCGACCATGATAGAGATAACCATTCATTGATGTGTGACTGTGACGCTCCTTGGGCTTCGCGAAAACATGGAGCGTCACAGTCACATGTCAACGAATAGTTATCTCTATGTGGTCGATGAGGGTGCACAGTACAAGGTTATTCGAGTACGCTTATGTAGTACGTTATGTAGATGGTATCGGTACATACAAAATAATTCATTTAGAGTCAATTTTAGTAAAGCGAAGCTCCGAGGACTGTGAGAGAGTCTAGGATTCAGTCCCTCACCTCAGGCTAAAAATGTTGTTTTTTTCAGAAAAATGATACATCACACATAGTCAGAATACAGCACACTCAGTTAATATTAATATATTCCACTGAATATACTTGACAGATGCAAAAAAAAATACAAGAATTGACAGAGAAACAGCACAAGTGCCTACATGGTACACTGTATGACACAAAACAAAGCACCATACTAAAACAACTTCATTTGTTTGAGTCAATATTCAGGGCTGGAAAAATCAATTGCACCTATAGGGTATGACAAGGAATTGACTAATGTATAGCCCCATTCCTACTCAAAATCACCATATCTAATAAAAGATTCCATAATAAAAATAATATAGTTAATATCATTACCCTTGAAGATAGTCTGTCTACTTGCAAATCTGTGAGTTCACTACACTCGTACACTACCAGATTGAAAAAAGTAGTAGAGTCAAAGGCCTATGGTGAGTAGACAGACTACCTTGCAGCCTTTATTTTATACTCTAATTATGTGTTCCTTTAGCTTTGAATATTTTCACATGTTTTAAGTTTTCTCAAATTACTTGCCTATTTTTCCAGCCCTGTGAGTTTTTTTGTTCAATAAAATATCAAATTGTAGTAAACTAATGTATAACTGAATCAATATTATCTGCAGTGATAATGTCTATAGCTCAGTACTTACTCGTACTAAAAAAATTTAAAAAATAACTTACATTTTGAAAAAGACTGTCTGTGCAACTATTGCTTGTGTGTTCATGTAATTGACTTGCCATGTACAGTAGTTGGTACTTGGTAGAAGTAACAGGCAATCCATTATAAGATGCACAAGCATATTTCAATTATAAAATATTTTCAGTTAATATGCAAAATTGGATTCAAAGGTTAAAGCACATTGTGGTCAGACATCAAAAATGAGGTCTATGCCATGCATTGATGCAAGTAAAATATGCCAAATTCTCCTCTAAAAACTTTTAGTAAGCTGTGTAAAAATGAAAGACAAAAGAAATACCCATGTATGTGTTTCATATAAAATATGGATGATGCTATCTGCTCTGGGGATTTCAGTAGTTAACTAGCCACTAGAGATGTTTTGGCTATGTTTAGCCTAATAGCACACAGAATACAATAGGTGGGACAGTTTACCATGTAGTTTGTTGTATTGCAGCTTGCCAACAAAATAGGACAATATAAACAAGTGAAGTCATCACATTTCTTAAAAAGATACATTTCATGTATGGCAGCTTTATGTAAATTCATAGTTATACAAGACTTACTCATATCTACAAAGCATGTGTCAGCAATCCTGCTTTATGCCCCCCCCCCTCCCCCCGATCAACTATCTTGTCTTTGCTCCACCCTCCCCATGCGCTATCCTATTTATGCCCCTCCCTCCCTCCCTCCCTCATCAGCTGTCTTGTTTATGCCCTTATGCCCCCATCCATCACCATTTGTTTATGTGCCTACTTCTTCCCTGTCACCTGTCCTGTTTATGCTCATCCCTCCCTCCATTGTCAGATGTCCTACCTCCCCGTCATTATTTTCCTGGTATGTCACACAAAATTGTAATGTTGTGCAAAGCTATGATTGAAGTACACTAATGTTCTACAACAAGACTTTTTTTCTGTCATGTCAAACATAGTTGTCATGTCAAACAGACTTCTGCCATGTCAAACAGACTTCTGCCATGTCAAACAGACTTCTGCCATGTCAAACAGACTTGTCATGCTGAGCAAAGCAATGCAATGTTTTACATAAGTTCTGTCATGGTAAGTTTTTTGAATTGCACAAACTACTTGACTGAAGACAATGTCAGTGACTGCTGTGAGATGAATGAATGAATGAATGAATGAATGAATGAATGAATGAATGAATGAATGTCGTGTAGAAATAACAATAAATATGACAGCGCTATACCTGCAACATTCATTAAACTTAGTACAACATACATGTACAGAATGAGGTATATAAAAGTGGCATTGTGGGTAATGACTTGCAAGTTTATGGTAAGTATATGAGATCTGATGAAAGCTGTTATAATGCTATTTAAAAATATTTTAATTAAAAAAACACGATAAAAAGTTATCTATCTGGTGGTCGTTCATATATTCTACTTTTCTTCCTTTCCCTACAATGTTTCTTATGTACTGGCCAGTCTCTTTGTTGACACTGAGTTCCACAGTATCGGACTTCTTGACACCGCCCACAGATACTGAATTCTCGTAACTATAGAAACAAGACAAGAGAAAAGATTTAGAAATACAGTTCACCCTCGATAAGTTGCAGGGTCCATCGGAACAACTCAAGGGTCACGAGTTAGCAAGGTCAAGGTGCTAATTATACATTCAGGATCACATGATAGAATGAAACAGAATGAACAAAAACCACTTATTCATAACAAAAGTTTGAACTTTTCTGAAGAAGTAAAAATGTAAAGGATACTTATTCATAGCCCTGGGTTTTTGATCAACTACAACAATAACCATCTCCACTTTTCACTGTTCCTCACCCACCAGTGAACAGTGGGTGCTCCCACTCTACACACATGCAACAAGTCCTTCTTGTCATGCAGCCAATGGAAGGCAAGGAATAAATGGTGATGGTATCTCACTGCAGATTCCATTTGTGTACAGGGTGGAGATAAGGAGGGGGAGGGGAATGGGAGAGAAGAGAGGGCGAGGAATAAGTTAATGGTATCTTACCTCAGATTCCATATGTCGAGAGGTAGAGGTAGGGGAGGGGAGGGGAGGAGAGAGTGGGGGGATAATTTGGTGTATCTTACCTCAGATTCAATTTGTGTACAAGGTGGAGGTAGGGAGGGGAGGGTGAGGAATAATTTGATGGTACATGTATCTTACCTCAGATTCCATTTGCGTACAGGGTGGATAGTGACATTCATAATAAGATACATTGTCATCTTCACCTTCAACTATTTCACCATTTGCATTATAAAATTTACTTTGCACCATGTCTGGAAATTGCTACAAGACATAAACAAAGATTATGTAAATTTCATTTGCACCACATGCCCTCTATTAACGGATATGTCACCTTCTACAAAATAGTGGTATGATCATTTTCAATGTAATCCTACAAACATTCTACCACACAGTTAGATTGTTATTTTGCTTAGTCTGAAAAACTTCCACAATGACTCCTTTTGATTTCATTTAAGAGACATTCCATCTTCCATCAAAAGGTTGTGAAGCAGAATCTTTCCCTGTAGTCTCATGAGTATTATTTCAGGTTTGATTGAGTCTGTCGGGTATCTTCGGATCTGACGCTGAATCTGACGCTCAATATGAGGCTAGCTGAATCTGAATCTGAATCTGACGCCAACTTTATACTCGTTAATAATTGTCTGTTGTTCTAACCACATCTATGATATGTTTATGTGTTTGTTGTATCTTACCTCATCTATAGGATCAGCTGGTAATTGTTGTATTGCAACCCAGTATAAACTATGTTCTCTATTGGTATTTTTAATAGATTCTTCTCCTTGCTCTTCTCCTTCCTCAGGTATCAACGTTAAATTTTCCATTCTGTTGTCTGGGAAGTGGAAATGATAGAATGTTAGATATAGTCAGAGGTGTAGGAAAATTAATCTGACTCAATATACAGTGTATGTGAATTAGTACTTAATGATATGCTGAGCTGTAACTTCTCAACTCACTGCTAGATGGTCTATTGCATTATAAATGCTGGGTGAGACTCCACAATGTCATGACAAGAGTCATTCATATAATAATAATAATGATAATAATAATAATGTTAGTTTTTGATATAGCACTTTCCCACTCTGTGCTCAAAGTGCTTTACAATTATTACCCCTGGCACGGCTCTATAGTGGCACAAGCGACCCTTTATACTTCAACTCCCATTTCCAAAATTTTTACGTTGATAACTGATGATTTTTTGTCTTGATTTTAATTCAGAATGGGTTTGAGTTTTCTTAAACAATGACTTTTATTTCTGAGATGTATATACAATGTAAAAGTGTAGACATAGTTGGAAAGGAAAGATCAGTCAGACTTACCTACTGTGACGCCATTTTTATGGATGACTCTAAAACCTGGTGCTATACCCCCACAATGCATTTCCCATAGTAAATCATGAACATATCGGCCTGTATTTCTGCCTTTGTGTATATCATAGGCCATAGCATATACCTTAGCACCATTGCCATCCTTGTCAATTTCTACACGGGCCTGCAAAATAACAACAAAAGAAACATCATACTATGTTTCAGATCATGCATAATTAATTACCTGCAAAGACCTGTATGACAGTACGATGGCTCTATACAACTTCACAGTGTTGCAGCCAGCAGGGGTTTTTGGGTCATTTGACACACATTTTTTGGACCTGACCCACAATTTTGGAAGTGATGGGTCATAGATGACCACACACAAAAATTGTATGCAAATATGTTTAGCAACATGACCACGTCTATACTATAACAACAGTCAAATGATTGCGTATATTGCATAGATAACAACAAAGTTGAATAGACAACTGCATAATCATCATATATCGAGCATGGATCAGCATATTTTTAAAAACTGTACAGTTGTGCTACAACGCGATTGATGCTTTTTTTATAATGTCCAAAAAAAATTTATGATGACCCAGAAAAATGAAAATCTTGGGACACTATGTCCCACTCTTTCCAAAGGTTGGCTGCAACACTGTTACTTCCACAATTCCCTGTGGTGCTTACAATCCATTGCAACCTCTTTAAAACCCTCTTCAGGTGAAATTCTTGTATTAAAAAGATAATGGCTGTGACAGGATTGGGGTCAAATATTGGATTAAAATAGTTACCTCAACCTCACCAGATCTGCAGTTATAATATTGTAAAGCTGGAAATGTTCACTACAAACTTATTTTGGCTTATTTGGCTAGCTAATGACTACAACATCTTGTACATGAACACAATGCACCAGTTCAGTAATTAGCAAAACCTAGTTTTTGAGAACTAGCTGAAAACTAAAATTTTCTAGTAGCAAAAATATCTAGGTTTACATTAGTGACAGCTTGGTTGACAGGGACACTTTCATGGTTTAAATCTATTCAGATACAAATCAAAACAGCAAGGATCTGACCATATAATAGGGAACTTGCAATCCAGACTGAGCATGCTCAGAAGCAAAGGTGTATGGGATTATCTGTGGTTATCGTAATACCTAATCTGGAGCTACTGATAAAATGAATTGTCAGAGTAACTATGAATTGATTATTTGTGGTTACAAACAATGTACCATTATGGTTTACAATACTATTTAATTAGCATTTATCATCTCATTTCCCATGGTGCAACATTCAACATGGCGGGGTTGCAAGTTCCCTATTGTGAACTCCAAGCAAGTCACTCTAACTATCCAACTATCATTACTCATTTCATTTTTTTTCAAATGTTTGAATTTCAAATGTATGGAATAGCAAGCCTTGATATAATTGTTAAAATACATCCTTTATTAAATACTTTATCACCAATACAGCAGAGTTCAGACAATGACAAATTTGAAAATCTCACCTCAAATGCATAGCGTTCTACTAATGAAATGTCTCTTTCATCTAAAAGGGAATATTTTGTCTGTAAATGGAGAAAGAAAGAAAATATTAGAAAACACTACAGAACGACATAATACATATGTAGGAGGGTTCTATCATGGTGTAGGAGGGTTCTATCATGGTGTAGGAGGGTTCTATCATGGTGTAGGAGGGTTCTATCATGGTGCAAATGCTGTTTAACTGTTGAGGCTTTGCCATCTGGGAAACAGTCTGATGGGGTGAGTCCCTTGAGGAAACAGACATATGCTGTTGCCCTGGCGATCAGTCAACATGTGTATACTGTCAGATTAGAACATACCACAAACATAAATATAATCAGTTAAATATACCTTTAAAAGTGTAATAGGGTATATTCTTCTTTGTCTATTTGTGGGAAGTAAGGGGAGGGGTGAGGGTGGGGGTGGGGGGCACGGGGTTAGCTCACAGACTTATCTTGCTATCATTCTCTCAGAAAGTTGTAGAAGAAAGTAGACAGCTGTCATGGGTCTTATTTATCTCAAGAAGCTATAGATAGCTTCTTGAGTGACCATGACAGCTGTCTGATCTGGGGACATATTTCAGTAGATGTAATGCATTAGAGTTTTATGATGCAATTTTATTTGCACACAGAAACTACTCCAGAAGAGCTGTTACCCCTTGGTTTTGATCAAACAAACTCTTTTTGATGTTTTAGTTATGTTTTCTTTGATCCTTCCCATTAAAAGTGTTCTGCTTTGCATACAAATATTTCAGTTCTCTTTCATCTAATTTTTTCACATTTATTTGAATACTTGTTGGTTTCCGGAGAGAGTAGGTTTAAGTGTATTGCGCATATGGAAATAAAGTACCTGTACAAGTCACTTTGTCATTACTGCCGTGGCTACAAACATCACTGTGTGAGTGAGTGAGTGAGTGAGTGAGTGAGCGAGTGAGTGAGTGAGTGAGTGAGTGAGTGAGTGAGTGAATGAGTGTCCAACATCAGTGTGTGAGTGAATGTTCAACATGAGCACCTGGCAACAACAAATCTTTCAATCTACTCTTTATCTACTGACTGACAGATCACAGCAGCAGTGTGACATGGGCATTATTACATCATGTGATCATCACATGTCACACAGAGTTCATTGACCTTTGATGATCTGTTGTTTTTCACCACCTTACAACATTGACTCATACATCGCATGAAAGAATGTTCCTGTATGAAAGTAGGACAAGTTTTGGTAAGATGCCATAAAACACAGAATAGCAGAATAATGTTTCTACCATTTTAAAAGTGATATATGTATTTTTAGGTGTGGGGGGTGGGGGGTATTTATATAGTTATAGCAGGGGTGAACAAATCCACTGGTCCTGGGTCCAGGACTAGCGATTTTTTAGGGTGGACCACACAAATTTTACCTTGTCTGGTCCGTCGAACCAGTATCTTACTGTTAATATTAATAATAACTATGTTAAAAAGTTGTCTGAATATACAGATTCATAGGTAAGATTTAATGTTTCACAATAGCGGGACCTGGGACCACTAATTCTTTCAGCAGGACCACTGGATTTTTTAAGGCACTGGTCCGGGGACCACCAGTTCACAAAATGATTTGTTTACCCCTGGTTTATCGTATTAGAAACTTAGTAAGAAAACTCCTCATTTCAATATATGCAAATAGTAAAATGTGATACAACATCAGGGATATCTAACACTGGTTTGTATAGATGTGAATTATAGATTTTAGTGTATAGACGTAATGTTAGGCAGCAGCAGCAGCAACAACAACAACAACAACAACAACAACAAAACATATAGCCTGGATGCCAACATGGATACAGGCAAAAAGTCAGGATCATTTAAAACTGGCATAGTTTACAAATATACATGTACACTGCTGCTGTGATCATGCATATTATAACATGTATGTCTGATTCTGTAATGTATCAAAGAGAATGCAAATAATTAAAGTCAAGGTGATTTAAACCTGGTATGGTTTACAAATATAACAAATACACTGCTGCTAGGATCATGTACACTGTACATATAACATGTACATCTGATTCTGTAATGTAGCAAAGACAATGGGAGACATTTTGCACACTCCATAGATTTCATTATTAAATGTGAACATATTACATAACAAACTATAGATATACAATGCCCCAATTTAGTGAGAAAATCATATAGCTATATCTAGTGACAATAGTGGAGCCTACAGGATTGCTGAGTAACTCATAAACCACAGCAAAGCTGTCAGCAATGGCCTATTTTTGCTCTATATCTGTACAATGTAATGTAGGAATCAGGACACCTTTTTATTTACCTTTATTTCACTCAAAAATTGTAGTTTATTTTTGATGTGGTGGTTTGTCTGATCAACCTTTTAGTGTTCCACTGAATGGCAACATCGAAAACAAATGACAATATATATGAAGGACATAATAGTAAATACAAGAATTCTAGCCAAATTGTAATCATAAATAACTGTACATACTATACTGTTAGCTTTCACTCATTCATAAAACAGAATTGACTTATTTTACTACAAATAAAAATTGACAGAATAACATTCCTCTATTGTTAATACCACCAATGTTGTCAGTTAATTAATTAATTCACTTATTATACATAAAATAAAATATGTACATCAGATAAAATCGAAAAAATTACAACAAATGTGATAAATCACGAGAAAACATTTAGTGACAAAACAGGTCTAAATTTTTCATTTATAAATACAAACATTCTCCTGGTGATAAAAGAGAGATTACCACAGGCCATGAATAATGTCTGTGCGTCTGCTGACCTCCCAGCTTGACCTGACAAACGGTGAAACTATGAATTGCATGATTTTCTTAAATCAGAATTTATTACTGTTCATACAGAGTAATATATTACACTGTGTTTGTTTAAATACCAATTCATTTGAAAATTTCCATTCTAATAATTCAATTTTAAAGATCATAGGACAAGAAAAAGGCAAGCGACATTAGTATGCGATGTGCATTCTACATTGAAGTTTGCAGGTGTATACAGGGACAATGATACTATACCTTTAACGGATACAAATCTTTGAATCGGGGACATCAATATGAATCTGATTATGAAGTGATGCGGTCAATCAGAAGTCAGCAAAATCATCATTATTGAAATGTTGTTCATTTGAATAACATTATTAATATGTAAACAGTCATACAAATGTTACTTTTCAAAATTATAAATGTGTATGACTTGACAATAAAAACAATATTCTATAATTTTTAAGATAAGATAAAAAATAATTCATTATTCTGTACATTTTACAAAAATAGCTTTTACAGTTCTACATTTGCAAAATAGTATTCACATTTTATATTTCACAAATATGGTGTACACTGAGTTCATGTGTCAGATTAAACAAGTGCATGGGTGATAGTGATGCCTGGGTCATGTGTGGATATTCTGTAATTACGATAGTGTAAGTACTGAAAGGAGATGACTGTGCTGCCACTTGAAGAAAAACTCCAAATCAGAGATGCAGCCCTATTGTAAATGTATTGTACAAAAACATCCATAGAGCTCATATTCACATTTTGCAGTAATGGTTTCAACTTTCAGTGTCTGTGTTAGTTACCGGATAGCCGTCTTCATATCTAGATCGTCTTACAAGTTACACCGTGAACTCAATTCATTACATCTATATAATTTATATAACTGCATGTACCGAAATCAGTTCACTTTACATTCACATCACTCAGTATAGCATATAAAACACACAGTGACAGGTTAGATCACACATTTGCATGCAATTGAAAATTCTATGTCATCACACTATGTTTACATTTATTTTACATTTCTTACACAAGGCTTCGGGTTGTGACCTTTTTGAGGTCATGACCTCATTCCCAGATGAAGATAACTGTCAGTCATCACAATATTTGAAGAGGCTGATATGTTATGCAGTGTTGATGGAAAAAATTCACTTGACAAACACCCATTCATGCTTTTTATATATAACCACTGAATTTCTCTGAATTAAATAATTCCCTGAATTGTAAGATATTTCAACTAAAATAAAATCAATATTTGAATTCTTGTCATGAAGTATCTTGTTATAAAAATCAATAAAAAAATGACACAGAAAACAGCTGGCATCCATGATCCATTCAGAATAATATACATAAACTTCAAACATACATTTCTACTAGCACATAATGCAGTGAAAGAAGCAATGGTTTCTTAAGATTTTATCGTACGTATATTTAGACTATAACCACCACAACATACGACTATTATGGGATATGATATCCTTTGGACTGTCAACTACAGTAGTCTTGTGATATGTAAACATGAAGACTATACCAAGTACAAGGGAATACATATACAAGGTCTGACATGACTGTGGTACATGTAAACAATTTGTCACTTGTGAGTGGTAAAGTTATTTATCTAGATTTACCAATTGTCTAATTTCTCATAAATTGTTTTAATTTTAAATAAAATTGTTTGTTTGAAATACTTAACATGATTGAATATAAACCTGAAATCAGTTTACGTCAGGTCAATGTAAATTGCGTGACAAATATTTTGATTTTCATACTAGTTGCAAAGACATGCAGTATGATAATTCCACTTAAAAAATACAAATTTGATACTACATCAAAAATGACAATGAGAAATTGACATCATTTTAGATTCAAAATTTAAAATTCAAAAATGAGAACATACAAATTTTATAGTACACAGCCAGTGAAAATATATGAACTACAGTGTAATGGAGATTGCATGTATCTCTTGACAGTGCAGTGTCTCATTACAGCAGTCGTCTGTGACCTCATCACATCACACCGGCATACATGACATTGTGTGTACACCAGCTGTGATATGAGAAAATATTTGTGCAGCTCCCTCTTGAGGCAAAAAAAGGGAAATTGTATAGTACATTCAAGAATTAACAAAATGCTCACTTTGGCACCTGAATATGATTTTACAAAAATTATTATATGAAAATGATTTAAAGTGCCTGGTATCCATGGTAATGCTCACTGGCAATTTAAAGATCAGAAACGTGCGCTGTATCATGATGTTTAGCTGCAGTATGATTGCCAAAGAATCAGTTGATGTAGCAGTCACAATAAAGTAGGGTATGCTGCCCTGATATGGTTGAGGTGGGAGAACTAGGGGACTGGGTGTATACTCAATGCAAATAATGACATACCATTTGAGATATGTATTTTGAACACTGTTTTAAACTGGGTCATTATGGCTTCATAGACTTCTTCTATTACAAAGTTACTGTTGGTCTAAAGATGTGGTGTGACATTCCACAATTATGCATGTAATGTGGTCTTTATACTATTGTTTGCTGTGTACAAATCATATAGTTTTATATTTTGCACATACACCATTTATTATTACAATTCTTTTGAGAAATTTCTAAATTCTTTCCCTGATACCTTTTAATTTCCTTAATCCAAAATTTACCACATAATAGTAGTGCAATCCTCTATAAACACAATTTGTACTGATAACATATCTTCATTCAGGATATCTTATACCATTTATGATAGATTAATAATATCATAATATATTGTCGGTCTATTGTCTATGATATATTTATATTAGCTCTGTGGTGTTCTATAATCCCTAAAGGGTTTCTATAAATATTATATATAATATTAATCAGGAAATTTTAACTGAAGACTAATTTTGCTTATTTCACTTGAAAACACAATACAAATATAATGTAGTGACTAAAATGTCTTCTTGTAAATAAATACATTTGGCAAGGCTAATTATTAGTATATCGTATAAATAAGTCTTTTGGGATCTAGTTGAAAATATCATCAAATGGTAAAATTTTCTAGTTGTGAAAAATACCTACATTTTAGTAGAATACACTTCTTTTATCGATTCCCTGCATAGTCTCCATAAACTGTGACAAGCTTAAAGGAACATAGTCCATTTGAGATGACATTATTTTATCTCTACAGATACTTCCATACAATTCATATAGAATCAGAGTATTGTTCCTTGAAGCGAGAACACAGCATTGACAGAACTGTGCAGTTTCTCCATGACCTTTCCTAGTACACTCAGTCAATAATGAATCGTTGAATATATCATTTACTACAGTGTGATGCCACAAATTTACAAGTCACATGTGACACATTATTAAATTATGCAATAACATACACTTTCTTGGGAATAATTCTTCAAACAAAATCAACACAGATAAAGGTGACTTTAGTGTTCCTATTCAAACTTTTTTGAATTATTTATTTATTATATCCATGTTTCTGTACTGCTTTATGGCTTCAGGAGTTCTAACTTCTATTATAATATATCTTAAGATTTTACTGATATGTGTGATAACCTGATTTCAGTGACCAAGAATGGGCTCAGTTTTGGAGACAACAGGAAACTTCATTGGTGATGTGTTGATTTTTTGTGTGTGAGTGTGTCTGCAAGGGGGTATTAAAACATGAATGTATGTACGGGGGTCTGTATGTGTGTGCATTTATAGTTTATACACATCATGTTACGTATATATATATGGATGTGTGTGAGAATATGTGTACATGTTTATGTGAGGTTATGTGTCTGCAGTGTATCACTGTGTAAATGTATATTTGCTTGTGTATGTATGTGGGTATATGTATTTGCATATGTTCCTTTTTTGGTTGTGTGCATTTGTGTCTCCTTACAACATCCCACTATCTGAACTTATGGTGTGTTTTTTGTGTTGACATAAACTTTTGTTATGACTGTCAGAAAACTAAAGGAAACAAGTATTTCATTATCTTTGTAAAATAAATTTGACCATTTCTAGGGTTTTTGGGGGGATTGTTTTGATCACCAAAACCTTGATTTCATAAGTTGCATATTTCTTTGCTAAAAATGATCACTGCAGAGGATTACGTTACTTTTTGTTTCTTGCAAATTTTTGTGTTAGCTGTGTGTATTTTTGTTGAAGTTTTTGTTACATGCATTTCTATATTTTTATGCCCAATGTCCATATTCCCAAAATAAGTAATTATCATTTCATTTTTGGAAATTCAAAATACACAAATTAGGAACACAACACTACAGGTACAAGACATAAAGACCAGAACTCTGGTCACCTTTAAAATCTACTCCGTTGTACATATTTGCATATTTTAAACCAAAGAGGTCAAAATTACGAGATCTCAAACTGACCACATACAATAAATGATGAGGAGGAAGTCTGATTGTTTTATAAAAGTGAAATTAATTTTCAATCTCTCAAAACTGACAGTCTTCACAGTACAAATGGCAGCCTGGCTATCACCTACATCAATCCATACAGTTTACACATAGTATGCAAATGTATGTGGGTCATATTCAATTACATGGTGTACACTAATTTTCTGCTGTGTAAAGACAATATTTTGTCATAGAAATTTTACCTTTTTGCTTTGAGATTTCTATTTTGAACCAATAAAATAATGTCTTGTCCTATGAAAGAAGAGGTTCATCCTTGTATTAAATATTTTGCTCTCAAAAATCTATTATTTATCCCCCCAAATTTATTGTTCCTGTGTCACATATAGGGCACCGTACAATTCCTATCTTGCAGGCAATTTTAACTTGAGAGAATTAAGCTTCTAAGTCTTATTTTGTCTGCACCAGTATGAGATAACATCAGAATCAAAATCAGAATTTAATACTTTACTCATCCCATTGGGGGGAAATTAAAATGACAGTTGACAAAGAGAACAACAGAAAACTGTAGAATACAAAACTAATATGGCATAGCACAATGGTAAAAATAAGTCAAAGAATGACTTGGTTGCTGTTAAGAGCAGAGATAGTGGATAGGGCTAAATGACAATTAGAATACAGAAATACATATATGATTATATGTATATAGGGATATCTTTGCTCAATAATTTAATAAAGAGATGTTGGTGAAAGAAAAGAAAAGAAAAGAAATCAAAAGGAAAAAAATGGCAATGTATGTAGTTTTTCTGTCAAAACAGACTAGGCTGACTGTAGCTGCAATAATTGTAGCATTTGCTGTGATTTTGAGAGGTTTTTCTACTGTTTTTGTGCTATTTGTCATTCCAATGTTTAACTTGAAACAAATGCTACAATTCCTGTAACGTAAATGCAAATTTCTTGGGTGTTGAAGGCTCCGTAATTAATGTTGGAGTTAGGAATTGCCCAGTTTTTTGGCAGGTAAGGCATAATTTAGCAGAAAAATCCATCCAACTGATCTGAATCGCTTCCATCTATTTGCATTTATGTTACAGGATTTGTAGATTTTGCTTCAGGTTAAACATCGAAACGACAAAAGGCACAAAACTGCAGAAAAAGTCCTCAAAATCAAAGCAAACGCTACAATTATTGCAGCTAGGCTGACTGTAGACTGAAAGATTTATACAATGTAATTGTCTGAATTCCTGTAACCATAATATAAACAATTAGCACACAAGGAATGATTCTTTCAGTCTGAATAGGAGAAAAGCAATGCACTTGCATATATAATACAATGTGACCTTTGACCAGACACAAATATGACCTCTGAACCAAGCAAACAGCTGGGAATTATATAGTACACACACATACATACATGCCTATTTCAATGGGATCATATCTGACATAAATTTCAAGGAACTACAGGGTTAGTAACATGTCATTTCCTTATCAAATAATGCATTGTCATTTCATGAAATGATCTAAACCTTAATTTCAAATAAAAATTTGGAAATCTGTTCAAATTCTTTTCAAGTTTGTGTGACATTTTTTCTGTTACATTCTGGCATATTATTTATGAAATGATTCATTACTACCAGGTTCTCTATTTTAGATTTACCTGACACTGAAATAATTCCTGTACTAGCTAGATTCATGTATTTACACTAGTCAACTTTATAGTAAATATATGTTGATTTGGATCCTTTGGAAATACTAAAATGTCTTTAAATTAATCAATACATTTCTTAATTATTGCAATTATTCTAATGGGTATACTAAAATTTGTAAATTTGGAATGAATGTTTATAATCCTAGTTTACTTCAATTAATGTGTTTTATTTATTATGTACTTACATGTATGTATGTATGTTATTGTATGTATGTTATTGTATGTATGTATGTATGTATGTATGTATGTATGTATGTATGTATGTATGTATGTATGTATGTATGTATGTATGTATGTATGTATGTATGTATGTATGTATGTATGTATGTATGTATGTATGTATGTATGTATGTATGTATGTATGTATGTACAGGGAGTTGTATGTTACAGTGGCTATAGTATATGGATGATGATTGGGTATTTATTTTGGATTTTTAGTTTTAGTAAAACATTTTTATCATGGCTTCCTACTTGAAAAATGAATGTGACACAACATCACCTAGACCAAGTCTGTGTTTGTAACTCAATACATTGCAAACAGCTATCAAAATGTGTATTAAAAAAAAGTTTTTTTATTGTACATACAATAACAAACATTTCACCATTTATTGAGTTACAAACACAGCCTTGGCATATGTTGTTTGACATTGACTTTTCAAGTAGGAAGCCATGATAAAATTGTTTTATTTAAAAATCCAAAATAAATACCCAATGCTCATCCATTTGGCCACTTTAAAAATAACCAAACACTTATGTTGTGTGAGAGAGAACAATTAGGATCAAAAGGCAATACAAACTTCAATCATAGAGAGAGGAGGTGTGGCTATGCTTCAAAGAACACAAAATACCATTTACTGGGTACAATGGCTGGCTAAATATAATTTGCACTATGAAAGGAATTTGTGAAACAAATGAGCCCTTTACAGATTTGAAATGACAACAACATTCTCAGGGTTGAGAGTAAGGGCAATCATAGAGTTCAAGGAATCTGAGTAACATTTAAAAGAAAAACAATTTCAAACAATGTGAATAAGTTCCTTGATGTGTTTAGTTAGGTATCAAAACAAGTAGATATTTACAGACTATTCTACAATTGTGTCATTGGCTTTAGATGTGTTATTATGGATGTAGCTGTGTGGTAGCACTTATGTCCTGCTGTAATACAAGCCATAGAAAATACTACTAGGTTAGTTATGCCAACAATAATAGCTCAAATGCATGATAACATAGTGTGTGTGTGTGTGTGTGTGTGTGTGTGTGTGTGTGTGTGTGTGTGTGTGTGTGTGTGTGTGTGTGTGTGTGTGTGTGTGTGTGCATAATATGTAATCACACTGTATGATACATATTTCAGTTTGGTATTTACTCTACAATTATGAAGGAATAAACTGAAATTCTTTAATGGAAGTGTGCGAGTTTGGGGGGACGGGGCGGTGTGGGTGTGGGTGAGTAGCATAGATAGTAGATCCATTACCTAATAAAGTTTATTTGGGGATTTCATCAATTATAGTAAAATAGTATTGGAATCTATGCTGAGACTGTTAAATACAGAATCAGCTACATAGCATTTCTTCTTTTTATCATTATTTATTTCACTTTTTTAAATATTGTTTCAATTCTTTTAAATTCATTTAATACTTTCATTAGTTTTAATTATGTTTTATTAACACAATTTTATTCCATGTTCATTTATGCAAAGCCATCATTTAAAATGTACTGTTTGTACACATTGGCGTTTGGGACTTCCTGATCGCCTTGCAAAACGGCTAATACTAATAGAGGTGCAGCTGTTTTCAAAATTATTATTACACAGAAAGTCTTGATTTGCGATTAGTAACTAGTGTAAAAACGTTGTAGAAACCGTGACATTGTTTCGTTGCTTTCATAAAAACGTCGTTACATCACAGATAGCTGTGGCCCCCTTCCAAAACAACAGATTATTTACATGTTTGGCTGCCTTCATCGAAATTATTGTGCCACGCTGGCAAACTGCTTAGCATTCACATTTTATTTCACTGATATAATTCAAAAATGTGAATTTACCCTGTCTTTTTTAGGGTGTTGCCACAATCAAAAGTCTTAACAAACGCCATGCAAACAGCGATGTAATGGCACTGACTCATGTAACCCTACAAACAAGCGAGTGTTGACAACTAACGTTACACCGTTGGTGGACAAGGGCCTCACTGCACTCAGCTGTTCGCTAACAATGAAAGCTGTGTTTCCGCATTAAAATACACATTTGCGATTGTCCAAATCGCCATGTATGTACAGTATCAGAAAGACATCTATGTTGACAAAGTATAATCAAAGCAAAACTAAATTATACAAATACTGACATGTATTCATATTTTTTGCCTGTGTTTTTGTCCTCCTATCAAGGCGACGCCGACGCGACCATGATTTGATTTGCACGGCCTTTGCATGTAACATCACACACAATGCACGAAGACGACGGCCATGTGTCCCTTTCTCACCCAACAACACACATACAAATTTCTTACAAAAAAGGACATCTGAAGACTATGGCAGTATGATAAAATTAAAGTACCCCATCAAAACAAAACATTGATGTCTCTGTTTTAAACCTTCCGAGTATATATAGGGAAAATAAACGTTGTATGTTGTAAAATGTACCGAAGACACCGGACGTCAAACAGTGGTATTTACCACCATTGTCCAGTTGTCAGAACATGTTAGCCAGATAAAGAAAGTCGCCGAAAAATTACCTTTCCTGCAGCTCGACCAAGTCGAACTATCCCCAGTTTGAAGCCCGACATCCGCCGCAAGTTTCTCTGCTGTGACAGGGACCGGACACACGAAAAAATAAAGTAAAAACGTTGAAAATGGTCTCAGAAATATCGAACAGAAAAATATGATACTTTTCTGACACCGAGGGCGGTAAACTACACGTGTGTAATGAAATCAGCACAGTCCAATCAGAACCATGAATTTTGTTGACAACTCCGCCCACCTACCGGTATATTTAAATTCCAGTGTAAGCAAACTGCATTTTATGCAACCTGTGGTGAACCCTTCGTCCAAGTTTATCTCAGAAATCTTAGTAAAATGACACGGCTGTTATCCATGTCCACGGTCACCGTCGTGTCACCGACCTTCGAATATACGCGTCCCATATTTTCCCTTGAATGCATCAATGATGGTGACCTTCCTCGCCATAGGCTAGCAAAGGTCAATGAGAAACGTGAAATCGATACGAGTCCTCGAATGGCTGCGACGACGGATATTATGGTCGACAACAGAGAATGGAACAACAAACCACAGCTGCCAAATAATGATGAACCTTGAATTATATTTCCCAAAATATTGTTAAAGGAACTGGAAAATCCCATTCAATATATCACCCCATACATCAAAAGTGTTTTTAGTTAGTTCAATAATTCCAGAAAGATCATTCAACGCACAGAATTAAAGGGAAAATTTATATGTACATGGGGTTCTTCTATTGAGAGAGCTAGCTACACGAGCTATGGCCATAAACAGGCATACGAGGAATGTACCAATTTTTTTTTTTACATGTATCGTTAAGATTGTCATGAAACAAACTGTAAGTCCACTGACTTCTGAGTTATACCACCCCCACCCCCCACCCCACCCCTGGGGGTGTATTGGGGTTATTCTTAAACACATACATGTAATAATTCCCAGAGAAATTAATAAAAATTGCAAAGCTCAGGTCAAATAAGTAAAAATAAATTGCAGTATACAGAAAATTTAATAGTGGAGACTGAGAAAAAGAAAATCTATTACGTAAAATGAAATTTAAATGTAACAAGGACAACGTGCGGGATGGAGCAGCTTTGGTTGTGACTGAAATTTATCCTGTCACCAACATTTATCATTGACTAAGTATTACTGATTATTTGTTTGTATATTAAATCATAGACCCTACACATTAAATCTCACCCTTGTGACATAAATACTAAAACCATTGAGCAAATATTATGTCATATAAATGCAAAAATCTGTTATTATGTGAGAAAGTTTATTTCGGTTACAAAAATATTCAAAAATCAAAATCTCAGTACAAGTATAAAGTATCATGGAGTGATGTATAATCAGTGAATGTATTGTAACCCTAAATTTCTTGAGAAAAAGACAACTAATAAGCTGCCTTAATTTCCTTGTTATCGATTACCTAATCATTTATGGCATTCACTGATTAGCCTGGTAGTTTTGATATATTTTTCCTTGTTTTTGACTTTAGTTGTTATTTGTGTATAGTGGGAATGTTAGCCATACAGTGGTTTTCAGTTGTGAATGTTAGCAATACAGTGGTTTTTAGTTGTGAATGTTTGCAATACAGTGGTTTTCAGTTGTGAATGTTTGCAATACAGTGGTTTTCAGTTGTGAATGTTTGCCATACAGTGGTTTTCTTTGTGAATGTTTGCAATACAGTGGTTTTCTTTGTGAATGTTTGCCATACAGTGGTTTTCTTTGTGAATGTTTGCCATACAGTGGTTTTCTTTGTGAATGTTAGCCATACAGTGGTTTTCAGTTGTGAATGTTTACAATACAGTGGTTTTCAGTTGTGAATGTTAGCCATACAGTGGTTTTCAGTTGTGAATGTTTGCAATACAGTGTTTTTCAGTTGTGAATGTTTGCAATACAGTGGTTTTCAGTTGTGAATGTTTGCAATACAGTGGTTTTCTTTGTGAATGTTTGCAATACAGTGGTTTTCAGTTGTGAATGTTTGCAATACAGTGGTTTTCTTTGTGAATGTTTACAATACAGTGGTTTTCAGTTGTGAATGTTAGCCATACAGTGGTTTTCAGTTGTGAATGTTTGCAATACAGTGGTTTTCAGTCGTGAATGTTTGCCATACAGTGGTTTTCAGTTGTGAATGTTTGCAATACAGTGGTTTTCAGTTGGGAATGTTTGCCATACAGTGGTTTCAGTTGTGAATGTTTGCCATACAGTGGTTTTCAGTCGTGAATGTTTGCAATGTAGCAATACAGGAGGCTTTCTATGTCCCTAATCCCGCCATGGCCAGTGTCTTTTACATGGCCTTTACCTGAAAACTTTTGATATGACACACCAATCACTTTGTGACAAGATATACAACATTGGATTTATTTATAATGTGGTTTGTTTTTATTTCTATAAGTTGACAAGTTCACAAAATTAAAAGTAAGCCATGATTTGTACTCAAGTCCATATCCATCTCCTTCTTTTCTTTGTCTGAGAATGACTAATAGCCATCAATATTTTGTTGCTAAGCTACAAGATGACAAACACCATACAAAGCTCTGTTGCTAAGCTACATGTTGACAAACACCATACAAAACACTGTTGCTAGGCTACATGTTGACAAACACCATGCAAAGTGGTGTTGCTAAGCTACATGTTGACAAACACCATACAAAGTCTTGTTACCAAGCTACAAGTTGACAAACCTATCAAACCCTTGTTGCTAAGCTACAAGATGATAAATACGACACAAAGTGCTGTTGCTAGGCCACATTTTGACAAACACCATGCAAAGTGATGTTGCTAAGCTACAAGTTGACAAACACATCAAAGCGTAGTAGTTGCTAAGCAACAAGTCACAAGTTGACAAACACATCAATGCCTTGTTGCTAAGCTACAAATTGACAAACACTATACCGTACATCAAATGGAAATATCATGTTGGAGAATTTATTAAAGTATGGTGTACCAGCAGACAAGATATGTGTATTAAAATGACTTCTGTTTATAACATTAATTTAGATAAAGGATAAAGTGTACATCTCACAATCAGAAATACGTAATCTAACAATCAACCAATTTATACATATATAAATAACTTTATGTGTTGAAAAATATCTACATACCAATCCCATTGCACAGAAAATGATATTCATAACTGATGAAAACAAAAGGTACTTTTCAAATTATACAAATTATAAACAATTAGATTTTATAATGTCATCAGTAATATATACAAAGCAAAGTTTTTAATAATTCATATAACCATATTATTCATTGTTTATTTATCCATTCATAAGTTATGGAGAAAATTCATTTATGCTGTTATGATTTATTGTGTACAGTGAGACTAAGAATGGACAAAGGTTATGCCTTCAATCCTGTTTGTTTGTTTGTTTGTTTGTTTGTTTGTTTGTTTGTTAGAATCTCAACATGTTGAATTTAGTTGAGCATTTGCAGAAAGATTGCCAATGAGGCAAGGACAAATTGATCAGATTTTGGTGAAGTTTTGAATCCATATAGTATCTCCAATTAGTGAAGCCATGGAATTAGGAGCAGCACTGAGCCATTGAAGCTCAAACCATTGATTGAGGGCACCTTTCTTATTTTTTTGTTTTGTATGTATAAGTTTATTCACCCAGGTTTCTACCATTGCAAGGGAGGGGTGTCTGGGTGAGAGCCCAACCTCCCCCTTTTTTAATAATTGAGCTTCAATCTGTCTTGGTTGACGTTCTTCATCAGAATGATCATCAATCAAGACAGATGGAAAGCTTGTAACTGTCTGTGTGTCATAACCTATATAAATCATTTGATCTACCATGATAATAATTATATAAATAACAATGTTGATTTTATATAGTGCTTTCCCACTCTGTGCTCAAAGCATCTTATGATTATTGCCCCTGGTGCGGATCTATAGTGGCACAATGGCCCTTTATACTTCCTCAACTCCCTGGGGAGCATACAATCCATTGCAGCCTTTATAAGCGCACATGATTAAAGCATTCACATCGCAGATTCTATGCTCCCATGTCCCCAATTGTACAGCTGGGTTGACTGAGGCACAGTCATGATTCAACTCTTGCCCAAGGACTTCAGCCACTCAGAAACAAACAGCAGCGATGGGACTCATTGAAGCTGATGAACAGTTTGGGAACAACGGTTGTCATATTTCTAAAAATTAAGATATCTACAATACTGTACATGTATCAATATTCAACAACAATTTATACACATCAATATTACATACATAACAATTCAAATAAAATAAATTAAAACCTTCATAGAGTTAATCTTTAGTTTGTGTAATATCTTATAAATTACATCTAATGACCACAGCACCTTAACAATTAGACACACATTGATAAATATCTTGTCAGCTACATAACACTGGGTTTTAATTTATAATCAGTAGTTATCTTTCTGTGTTTAATTTGGACGGCAATGAAAATGTGACTTAGATAAAATGTTGTGTGTTCAATGGAATGAATAGATAGTAAAATACAACCACTGGTGGCACCCTTCTAGTAACAGTGTAGACTCTCTCCCCATTCACTGGCTTCAATACATCGTCATTGTTTAACTTTGATAGGTCACTGTATCTATGAGTTCAGTAAATGTCTCTGTAATCCACTTTTATGATGTACTGCAAATTCTCAGTACCTGCAATACCATTTTACATCATGCAATAGGGTCAAGGTCTGCTCATTCTAGCTTGCACTGTATAAGTAATGCATAACTTTCATGAGCAGCATCAATTGAATAGCGCCCTCTAGCGGTCAACAGAACCACCCAGTTTGTATTCCCTATGCAAAGGAGGATTGGAAGTCAATGTACAAACCAAGAAACAGAATGAATCGTTATTTTCACAACCCACATACATAAGTAGTAAAATTGTATTAATCTAGTCTGAATAAAGAAATATCAAATAATAATTTCACTGCACTTCTTAACCTAAAATGGCAAAGTAACTGCTATATGTCTCATGTCATCTTAGACTAGATAGTATTTAATATTTCAAGGCATGATTTCTGCATGTGTTTAGAAAACATATCATTAAGTTTTTATCTGTGGCAGTAAAGCAAAGTCGAAAGTGCTTATGTATGACAACCTTTTGTAATTGAATTGAACTACCTGGCTTAAAATCTCCCAAGCTTAATTCATTTGATCTACCAAGCTAACAAATATCTTTGGTCAAGTTTAGGTAGGTTTGAGAGGAAGGTTATGGCGGAATTCAAGTTTATATAAATATATACATCTGTTCTTTTCACAAACCTAATTTTTTTCTTTTCTTTGCATCCTTGCTGTCAACAAGTATGTCAAGTTCTTCTTCTGTGTGATGAAAACACAAAATCTTGCCATTGTATGTGGCAACTGCTTTTCCTGAACTGTACACCTTTTTACTAACAATGTAATTCAGGGCTCCTGAGTAAGTACTAGGGTGAATAGAAAACAAATAGTGCCAGCAGTATGCAAATTTAGGTTACTATGGGAAACTAGTCCATGCCATGTGACATGATTTAAGCCAATCACTAAAGGGTATAAGAATTGGTTATAGCCAGTCTAGAGACCAGTGTATTTTGGCAGATGTCATATTTGGTATATTCTTGATGACCAATGTACAATTCTCATAGCCTGGGTACTTAGATATTTCAGTATTTTTTTTTCTCTCTCAAAGTACAGCCACCAGCTTGACTAGCCAGCAATGACATCACATGCACACCAGTGTTAAAACTAGCGCAACAAATGCTGAAAATAAAGGAAGAGAAAAGTTTGTAAGTAAGCCAATCGTTGTGGAAAATATTATGAAGTATGAAATGATAGAAGGTATTTGGAAAAAAAGACAAAATATATTCAATAAGTACATTCCATCCCCCCCACCCACCCCCACCCCCACCCACTGCAAGGTTTTCTCACATTCCATAATTTCCAAAGTTGATGCAATACTTCTGCTAAGTTCATACACAATCTTGATATTTTGTGAGACATTT
Source organism: Glandiceps talaboti (assembly GCF_964340395.1). Taxonomy (NCBI): domain Eukaryota; kingdom Metazoa; phylum Hemichordata; class Enteropneusta; family Spengelidae; genus Glandiceps; species Glandiceps talaboti. Next base: position 3,369,912 of record NC_135558.1, on the reverse strand, counting down.
GACCTTAGGCGAGAACAAAATGACCCCATTGGTGTAATAAAATAATGTCCTCATATTGGCATACATCATAAAAACGAGTGCACTGTGATGTTATATTATTTCAAACTCAGAGAACTGTGCTGAATCTAATATACATGTAACGCACGAGACATTTTCTGGCTCAATTACTGACAGCTTAATGAGATTGCAATGTCTTGTATATAATAATTAGACTCTAAGTGATGATCGCACAATGTCACACAACCTCAACAAGCGAACTTTGTTTGTTTAGGGGGAGGGGGTCTGGAGTCAGTGTGATTGCTTAACTTCATTTTCGCACTACTAACCAAGTTTCCAAAACTTTCACAACTTCAATGATAACAGCTTCTGTATTTACTAGCGAGATGGTGATAAAGATTTACTTCTAATGTGAGATACAGTGCTGAGCTTACAGTACTGAGGTATTTTGTTGTGTTTACCATCATCTCAGTATACTGGTTCATAAGGTTGGGACTTTACAGTGTTTACAATCATATTTTTACATTGCATCGATCATAGTGGTACTGATGTGACCACTACAATTTTTATCATGGTTTACATCATACTGTATATTAATGTGTGATGTCGCACTTGTGAATGTCCGTTTAGGGGGAGGGGTTTTTGTCCAAGACGAACAATGTTAGGTTATTGAGCTTGTGTGACATTGTGCAATCACCCCTAAGTAACATTGAACAAATGTTGTTATTTGTTAGGAAATGATAAAGGCATGATTGAATGTTGATATGTATTCTCACCTGCCATCCTCATATGCAGTTAATGAATTTAAAGGACCAGCGCCATCAAGTGCCAAGTTGCTCAAACATTCTACAAGGAGGATGGACAAAGGACAGGTGTCAAGAATTTATCATGCAAATTAATTTATTACAATCATTGCCCAGTGAAATGGTGCACAAAATTTACAAGAAGGAGAATGGATGTTTGACAAGTGTCAAAAGTTTATCATGCAAATGAAATCTATCATCAAATCATCTTGTGTCAAGCAGCTCAAACATTCTACAAAGAGAATGGATGTTTGACAGGTGCTAAGAGCTTATCATGCAAATCAATCTCTATCATCAAATCATCTTGTCAAGCAGCTTAAACATTCTACAAAGAGAATGGATGTTGGACAGGTGCTAAGAGCTTATCATGCAAATGAATCTCTCTCATCAAATCATCTTCTGTCAAGTAGCTTTTCCACTTTCCACTGAGAATGTTGTGGAAAATGCATGATGTGAGACATGTATTCATTAGTATTTAATGATTATAAAATCCTTTGCAAGGCTGCTAAGATATTGTAAAAGGAGGGTAATGAAGGAAATATGACTGTGCGCTGGGAATTTATCAATACAAATCACATCATTCTGAATTATATAATTGTTATTTATTCATTCTTCCCTTGTTGATATTTTGTCTGTGTGTAAGTTGATTCAGTTAGTTAGTTATTTGTATGTTTGTTCATTCATTCATTCATTCATGTCATATATATCCATAAAGACATCATGTTTGTTTTATAGTGTAACAGTTTAATGTGTCATTGTGATGCATTGCATTAGTTACAACTGGAAAGTTTTTTCAAAACATTTAGTTATGTACAATAACTTGCTCATAATATCGTACACTGTGAACAGTACTGCACAATGTGCCCTCTAGTGAAAGCCAAATTTTGTTGTTGCGAGTCAAAATGATAAAAACTGACATTTCTTGTGAGTCATCACATAGGAAGAGATAAGGGAACACCAAATTTTGGTGCGTCACTAGAAATTGTGCGTGTCAGTGGTGCATCAGATTGGCTTAGAGGGCACACTGGTACTGCATCACCTGTCACAGTGTGGGTACCATATTTTTTGTAGCTGTGTACACAATATTATCAAATCATATTGATTTGTGGGTCCACATCCAAAAATCAATAGTAAGGCAGTGTTGCTGCTGAACCAATGAAAGTACCTGACATCGAAAGATTGAAAAGAGGTACATTTGGACACAGTGTGACTAACGTTATTCTTCTTACCTTGTGTATCTTGTTGTGATATTTGGACACAGAGTGACTAAACGTTGTTCTTCTTACCTTGTGTATCTTGTCGCCATATCTTGACTGTACAGTCATGTGATGATGTAGCAATTAATGGACCAGTAATGGATGGTAGTGATGGTACAAATATACAACAAGCTGTTGTCTGTGAATGTCCTCTGTATTCACAAACCGCTCTGTTCTGTCTCAGATCCCATAGCTGTCAATCACAAATAAACCACACCCCTTATATTATTCTCAAAGAACTCCTTTGTCTCACATCCCTAACTATGAATCAAAACAAAACCACACCCCTTACTTTTGTTACAATGAACTATTTTGCCTTGTATCTCATAACTGTCAATAAAAAACAAACCACACCCTTTCATAGCTGTCATTTAAAAATAAACCACACCCCTTACTTTACTCAGAACTACTTTGTCTCATGTCTTAGCTGTCAAGCGAATGTAAATTCTCATAATAATCCACTGTCTAAGTCACAGTTATGGAACAATGGTGCAAAACCCACTTGAAAATTTCAAACAATCTCTAGAATTAAAACTATCAATAAATTCAATGCTAACTATCTGATGTTATCACTGTAGTTATGTATAACATCTCAATGACTAAAGGTCACTGGGTTTAACTTCAGCTCATTTTAGAACTCAAATAAAATAAAGTAAACTATAACATCAGAGGAAAGAGCCATGCATGCACTAGGTTGATACAACTGGTTTCTTACCTTAAATTTAATTCACCATTATCCCTAATACTTGGATTACTATGTTAATTCTAGTCTAGGATTAAACAGTGTGAAACAGCACTGACCTTAAAGGATATGTGCTTTACTAAGACCAAGACCAACCTGGGTTTTCTAGCGTAATGCCTCCAGTGAAATATCACTAACTTAGCAGAACACAAGATTTTAAAGTGGTGTTGGACAGCGCCCTCTATAACAACACATGCAATTTCTTGACATTTATCAATATGAGAGTACAGTGTCAGGACTGGTTACTTACTGTGGCTTCACAACCCTGTCCTCCAAAACCATTACTTGAAGTTACACAGTAATAGCCATCACAACTCACATCACAACAAGTCTGTATGTATTGTTTCTTTTGAAAGACATGCGACTCTCGTAGGGTTCGACTGTCCCATATACTAAAGGGTAAATCAAATAATATATTACTGTCAATCAAAAACAAACAACATATCCTGCTTTATTCACCCAAAATACAATCAATAACTGTTTTTTCTCTAATCTCGTACACTTGGCAATCAATGTTACATTAGTCAAAACACGACACTGACACAGTAATAATATGACCATGGACAATGTCATAATGTTTGCTCCTTAGTAATAGGAGCATTCTCCATGATTACAGTACTCTATGATATGGTCATAATAAACAGTGCCATCTACCATAGATTGAACAAGATTGGCAAATGTGTTCAGCTTATCAAATTGCATTGTGTGTATTGGTTACATTTCTAATTGATGTGCCACCCAAATAGGTTTCTAGTACAAAAAATCCCAAAACATGCATCCCTTTTTGGCCAAAAAGGGGTAGATTTTTGAGCTTTGGTAGCACATCTCTGTCTGATAACTACACATTGAACATCACTCATCTTACCGTAAACATTTATCTTCACTAGTCTGTGCTATAGCATCTTGATTTGGCAACCATTTGACACAAGTTACTAAGTTTCTTGATATGTGGTTTTGTAATATACAACTACCAGTTTCAATGTCCCATACTTTGATGTAGTTATCTCTTGAGCCTGTACATAACTGGTTATTTTCTGCAAGAAATGAAACCCAAAACAGTTCATATTGACTGTTCATGATTGTATACTCTCTATACAAGATATGAGAAAATATAAAATAAAAATGAGTGTTTGTGGCTGGTTTCCACTCTAGGTTTTTATAAGCCAGAGTACACATTGGCAAGATTGATTTGATTTATTTGCCTTGTAATGTGTTTTTATGTGCATATTGTTAGTTTTGTTTGGTTGGCATGTTTGTGTTTTTGGTATTTTTGTCTTTTTCTTGAGTTTTTCATTTTTTTAGGCGCCTGTAAATGGGACTTGCTCCCATTGGTCTTCCATTAAATAAATAAATCAATTAAATAAATAAAACAAAATAGGCAGACCTAAAGCTGGTAAAATAACTAATAAAGTGTGTAAGATATGATGTGCCATTAAGCCTAATCAGTTTTCACTTCCATGAGTTTTGGCTGAGAGGGCAGCATGACATGCATTTTACAGACTACTGCTAAAAGTACAGCATTAAAGCATGGAACTATGTCAGCTGACTAGGTAACTGTCATATGATGGTGCTATGTCACCTGACTACAATAACTGTTTGTGGTTGGTATTCACTCTAGGTCTTTGTAACTGTAAGACAAAGTAGACATTGACCTAAAGCTGACTACTATAGACTATGAAACACCACATCATTCAGTATCAGTTTTCTCTTCAGTGAGTATTGGCAGAGAGGGTGGCACAACACATTGCATTTTACACACCAATTCTACTTGTGCTAAGTTAGATAATGGAGCCATCTTATCTCAAGGGTGAGATACAAGATACAAGAAGAAGGGGATTGAAGGGGTTTCAGTCTAGCAAACTGATACCGGAAGAACTTTTTAAATAGCAACATTTGGATCATTCTATTAGAGCTCCATGTTACTTGTAATACTGACACTGAAGTAGGACTTGAGAGATGAAGTAAACATACTAAATTGAGATATTAAAATCATACTATCTTAGAAAACCTACTAAGTCTCAATACCAAAACACAAATTGATGAACAAATGACATAAGAGTGAAGTCTATACATTTCTAGTAACAAGTGGGTGAAAACTATCTCTAAAATACTTAAAATACCAACCTGTATTCAATGTTAATCCTGTCACAACTAATTCATGACCTTGATATTGTCTGACTGGTTGGTCTGATGATCCATATCCCCACATACATACTGATTTATCTCTGGAGGCACTGAACACAGCATTTAACTTACTGCTATGTACTACCTGTAAACAACACATACATACTGATTTATCTCTGGAGGCACTGAACACAGCATTTAATTTACTGCTATGTACTACCTGTAAACAACACATACATACTGATTTATCTCTGGAGGCACTGAACACAGCATTTAACTTACTGCTATGTACTACCTGTAAACAACACATACATACTGATTTATCTCTGGAGGCACTGAACACAGCATTTAATTTACTGCTATGTACTACCTGTAAACAACACATACATACTGATTTATCTCTGGAGGCACTGAACACAGCATTTAATTTACTGCTATGTACTACCTGTAAACAACACATACATACTGATTTATCTCTGGAGGCACTGAACACAGCATTTAATTTACTGCTATGTACTACCTGTAAACAACACATACATACTGATTTATCTCTGGAGGCACTGAACACAGCATTTAACTTACTGCTATGTACTACCTGTAAACAACACATACATACTGATTTATCTCTGGAGGCACTGAACACAGCATTTAATTTACTGCTATGTACTACCTGTAAACAACACATACATACTGATTTATCTCTGGAGGCACTGAACACAGCATTTAATTTACTGCTATGTACTACCTGTAAACAACACATACATACTGATTTATCTCTGGAGGCACTGAACACAGCATTTAACTTACTGCTATGTACTACCTGTAAACAACACATACATACTGATTTATCTCTGGAGGCACTGAACACAGCATTTAATTTACTGCTATGTACTACCTGTAAACAACACATACATACTGATTTATCTCTGGAGGCACTGAACACAGCATTTAACTTACTGCTATGTACTACCTGTAAACAACACATACATACTGATTTATCTCTGGAGGCACTGAACACAGCATTTAATTTACTGCTATGTACTACCTGTAAACAACACATACATACTGATTTATCTCTGGAGGCACTGAATACAGCATTTAACTTACTGCTATGTACTACCTGTAAACAACACATACATACTGATTTATCTCTGGAGGCACTGAACACAGCATTTAATTTACTGCTATGTACTACCTGTAAACAACACATACATACTGATTTATCTCTGGAGGCACTGAACACAGCATTTAATTTACTGCTATGTACTACCTGTAAACAACACATACATACTGATTTATCTCTGGAGGCACTGAACACAGCATTTAATTTACTGCTATGTACTACCTGTAAACAACACATACATACTGATTTATCTCTGGAGGCACTGAACACAGCATTTAACTTACTGCTATGTACTACCTGTAAACAACACATACATACTGATTTATCTCTGGAGGCACTGAACACAGCATTTAATTTACTGCTATGTACTACCTGTAAACAACACATACATACTGATTTATCTCTGGAGGCACTGAACACAGCATTTAATTTACTGCTATGTACTACCTGTAAACAACACATACATACTGATTTATCTCTGGAGGCACTGAACACAGCATTTAACTTACTGCTATGTACTACCTGTAAACAACACATACATACTGATTTATCTCTGGAGGCACTGAACACAGCATTTAATTTACTGCTATGTACTACCTGTAAACAACACATACATACTGATTTATCTCTGGAGGCACTGAACACAGCATTTAATTTACTGCTATGTACTACCTGTAAACAACACATACATACTGATTTATCTCTGGAGGCACTGAACACAGCATTTAATTTACTGCTATGTACTACCTGTAAACAACACATACATACTGATTTATCTCTGGAGGCACTGAACACAGCATTTAACTTACTGCTATGTACTACCTGTAAACAACACATACATACTGATTTATCTCTGGAGGCACTGAACACAGCATTTAATTTACTGCTATGTACTACCTGTAAACAACACATACATACTGATTTATCTCTGGAGGCACTGAACACAGCATTTAATTTACTGCTATGTACTACCTGTAAACAACACATACATACTGATTTATCTCTGGAGGCACTGAACACAGCATTTAATTTACTGCTATGTACTACCTGTAAACAACACATACATACTGATTTATCTCTGGAGGCACTGAACACAGCATTTAATTTACTGCTATGTACTACCTGTAAACAACACATACATACTGATTTATCTCTGGAGGCACTGAACACAGCATTTAACTTACTGCTATGTACTACCTGTAAACAACACATACATACTGATTTATCTCTGGAGGCACTGAACACAGCATTTAACTTACTGCTATGTACTACCTGTAAACAACACATACATACTGATTTATCTCTGGAGGCACTGAACACAGCATTTAACTTACTGCTATGTACTACCTGTAAACAACACATACATACTGATTTATCTCTGGAGGCACTGAACACAGCATTTAATTTACTGCTATGTACTACCTGTAAACAACACATACATACTGATTTATCTCTGGAGGCACTGAACACAGCATTTAATTTACTGCTATGTACTACCTGTAAACAACACATACATACTGATTTATCTCTGGAGGCACTGCTGCCATTTCTGCATAGTGACTCTTGCCTTACAACTTGTGTCATCATGTGAAAATGACACTCATGGTGATACGAACAAACCATGAATTATCAATATATTATTTCTGCTGACTCCCATGTTGCATTGGCCCACAGCAAAGACGCCCAATAAAGGGCCATTACCGGTAGGTGCAAGATCAATTTGATATTTCTCTGGAATCACAAGGACATTTGTAATTGTCGGTGATGCAACATAATGAAACCCATACTCTATGGAAATGCTATTATTTCCAGGAGTGGCATCCCCTTTAATGTTATTGATCATATACAGCACAAGACACTAGTCCCTTCACCATCACATGACCTATCAGTCCATGTGAGACCATAGGTAACTAGTAATTGCCATCTTGGATTCGCCATATTGAATTACCATGGAAACCAAATGTGTATATTCCCACAATCCTTTACGGTAATTTTGTGTAGTTGGTTGTCTCAGCCAATGAGAGTGTGAGATGTGATTACTAGTTACCTGCGTATGCATGCAATGTACGCAGGGACCAGTGAACACTTAGACTGAGAGTTTTTGTTTAATTTTCACAAACATGAATTTTTTATTTAATTCTTACCTTAGTAATATCTCTACTATGACCTGTCCATTTGTACTGCAGTTGTCCATTCTTCCAGTCATACTGTACAAGAGTCTATGTAGGAAGTCAACAAAGCATGTAATTATATTCAGTCCCATTCTGCTACTATGCCCTCTAGTGGCAGCAAATGAACAAGGTTAGCTGTTTCATAAATGTTTTAATACATATTTGCAGTTGTGTAAAATTGGTTAAAAACAATTTTCAGAGAGATAATTATATCATTGAAATAATCTACTAAACTCTCTCAAATTATTTGAAAAAAAAGTGTAGATCAAAGAGAAAACATTGGTTTGTTCCTTTGCTTGAACCCAGAGTGTAACTCTGTTTATGTAAAGTCAAGACATACAGTGTACACCTTGGGGGCACTGTATACCAGAGCTAGTTTAGTGTCAATGGTATCATAGCTATTACTGGTTGTAACATGTAATTATACATATTTCATATTAAAGCTGCTCTTTTCATATGCTGTGACCAAATCAACTGTTTTCCATAAATGATTTTTCTCCAAGATTGCAAAAAAAGCCTACTATTGCTCATCTCACAGGATATAGACAGACTATACACACTTTTTACAGAGTTTGTTTAATTTGTAGCAGAATGAACCATAATCAAATGAAGTATGCTGGACACTGACCGTATCTGCACTTCCTGATATACAGATTCCAGGGCCTACTTTATCTACTGTATTCACATGATCAGAATGCATTGGAGTAGAGACATCAGTGGTAGCAGTAGACGTTACACATCTGAAATGAAATGGTGCATTCATTAATATGACAGAACACCATGACACAAAACTGCAAGTGTGGTGTACTCTGGGTATTTGCACGAGTGCTTGCAGTGTTCTGATCCAAGTCAGGGGTAATAATTGTAAACCGTTTATAACACGGCATGGGAAAGCGCTATATAAGAACCCAACATTATTATTCATTATTATTATTATTCTATGTGGCCATCTTTTCACAACTGTAGTGAGTGAAAGTGCATCAGGAACATTGCAAGCATGAGTTCAAATACCCCTGTGTACACACACTGGTTACTATTACATATGTTTATCTCAAACAACAAAATTCCGTAAAAATAACACTATGTGATCACACACTTTCCTGTAAGTGTAAAATGAACGATCATGTCCTCATTTGCATATCATTAGCCTGCAGGTACATGTATGCAATACTATTTTTGGTATTGCTCTACAGTGTAAACAGTAGTATGTGTGTGCCTGGTGCAAGTAATCTCTGGTACATATGTAATAATTGGTATTACTGTGTGCTGGTAAATAAACATGCAAAATTAACGTCAGTTTATACATGTGTGTGTGTGTGCGTGTGTGTGTGTGCGTGTGTGCATGCATGCGTGCGTGCATGTGTGCCTTTATAGTTTTAACCAGCTCAAAAACAGAAGAAAAACACCACCTCAAAATCAAATCTAACGCTACAAGTATTGCAGCTAACGAACATTAATCTTGTTAACGAAAATTTGACCAGAAATAATTATAGTGGGCAACTGTCGTTATTACAATACGTCAAAGAGGCATTCATAATCCTTCTCTCATAATACATCCATGCTAATAGGGGTGACATCAATAGTTCAATGTAGGATAAAAACTAAATTCTTTATACTTGGGGGGGGGGGGGGGGGGGGGTTGAGCCATTTTAGTTTTTTCATCCTACAAAAAAAAATTACTTTTATTTTGAATGGATCTCTTTTGTACCCCTAAACAATGCAATTATTTCTATTTAAAAAAATGGAAGTGAAGGGGGTGGAGGTCTAACTAAAAGAATTTAGTTTTTTATCCTACATTGAACTATACCATGTTCCAGAGGTGGGAAGAACCATGGATGTATTATTTTCGGGAGAAGGACGAATCGAGTTCTGCAATCCGTCTGTTAGCAGGACTAGCCGTCGACATACTGTATATTTTCAATCCAACTATATTATTCTAATTTGCTCATATAAGACCAAGGCAACTAACACATCAATGGACGTGAAGACAGAAATTGTCGTTTCTATGGAAACCGTCACACATCCAAATCCAGTTCACGATGAAAAGACCTGACCGCTGTCGCATCGGCGTCGCTGTACAAATCTGTCTTTACTTCACAATAACAGCATTTTTTCATATTAGCTAGAGATATTGGAACTTACCCGTACTGAGGTGTTCTCTTAGTCTTACTGTGTCGTTTACCCATATCCCAAATCACATACAACGTGAAATTCAATCAAAATATCCCTCTTAAAGTATCCCGCCAGCGGGATAGACGCGAAGATGACACCGTGTGAACTCTATGTCAAAGGTTATCAGAAGGAACCATTTACTACCTAGGGAGTTCAGCATAAATTGTTTGAAAATCAAGTATACGCCCACGGCCACTTCGGCGGAAAATAAAATAAAAGGGTTCTTCTGTTAGTACCCATAGCTAGACACTCCACCAACGATGGAGGATATATGGTTGTACGTCATCATGATCATATTTATAATTTCGACTAAATTATTAATTTTCACAATTAATGTAACAATTATTACAGCTATAGTTCATAGTTGAAGCTGTTTTATGGTGTACGTCTTGGAGTGTATAAAATTGACTTGGACTTTGTTACTAAAAGTGGCAATATGGTTGACAAATGGACATTTATTTTGGATTCCATATAAAAAAACATGCACTATTATTTGGGAGTTTTTTCATGGAATTACCATGCCATACACTTACCTACAGCATCTCACTAATACATCCATGCCTACAGCGTGCCTGGCCTTCTAAACGAACTCTCCAATACTTTTTACATGCAATACAATGGTTAGCAGTACGCAGTTTGTTTATAAATACGGCCTTATAAATAATCACCTCCCGTATATACATGTATGTGACGTACCACGACACACTTTCACGGTACAATGGTCACAAGACTACCCAAGACAATGTAACGACGTGATGATTTACAGCACACATTTCAACGAACAATGGAAACTGATTGTGCCTAAATTATCAAATCATTGTGGGGGCAGGTGGTATAAAACCCGCTCATCACCTGACTCATCATGTGACACAGGCCAGGGCACAGTTACAGTACATGTACTGTCTCCTCTCTACAAACTTTCCTTGCTGCGTTTAATCTGGTGTCAGTCATTCGTCTGTCTCGAATACATCACAAGATTTGATCTCTTGTATATCATTTCATAATCAGCTTTCAACGATTAACTTGTAAAGGAAATGAAATCGTGATATATTTATAAAAACGACGAGGCGTGATCCAGTGTGTACGGTTGCGTAAAGTTTAAACGTCCATAAATAACTCTACAGTCTACTCTAGTCAAAATCATGATGAAGTCTGCAAGTGAGTCTGACATGGACGAAAGGGGTCCGGATCTGCATCGAAGACGACCAACCACTGAATCAGAAAATGATGTTGGCGGGTAAGTTTTATATTATGTAACTAGGCTAATCATAGCGGTATTAGTTGTTGCAACAACAGGCATGCATGCCAGTGGGACATGTCCCACCAGACCTGTTGTTGTATCCTTGCCAAGGCCGTGCTTTTTCTTGATTCACGTATGCCCACCATTGCCTAAAGTCTAGAACTAGTACATGTACTAGTAGTATATCACAGCCTTAGGGCAATCATAGAACGAAGTCAATTTGAATTTCAAGGATGTTAATTGTTATTCAAAATTGCAAAATTATATTTATGTAAAGTAAAATTGAGTCCATATACTTAAAAAAAGAAGATATATTCGCAGTACAAAATATCTCAAAGTACTGTCTCGTCCAACATTTTCGTTTAAAACGTATCAAAAACATGTAGCCGTGGTTTTGTCTTGTTCTGTAGTAGACAAAACATGATAATAAATTTAAACGTGATTATAGTAAAAAAAAAATATAGAGGTAACGTTGAGGGCGCAATACCATTGAGTATATTAATGAACTTAACTTTTTACATAACTGCATCATGATGGCAAACTTATAAAAGCTACCTCACATTTCAATATTGATATATCATGTGGTCATAGTTAGGATAGTGTATGTTGATGATAGACACTCATACAGGTTAGTACAATGTTTTCTTGAAATTATTTTATTGGATTTTTAGATCTTTTCTTTAAAAAAAAAAATTTATGACACACAAGCACTGCTGGTAAGTCAATATTGCAGAACATATTGTACAATAATTCAAATTAACAAGATCGATCCTGTTACCCTAAATATAATTTTACCACCAAATGTATGTCATAAAAAATAACACCTACCGGTATTCCTTTGTCAACAACAACATCCATGTGGATGGGGATTTTAAATGTTTGTTCCCCCCCCCCCCCTTTGGGAATTAAAACAACAATTTTAGATCCCCATCTGCATGGATTCCAGGCTGTCAACAACATAACTCTTGCTGAACATGCAACACATGCATTACAGACTCCTGGGGCATTGCTACATCTTAGGCATGCATGAGAATAAGTAAATGTTCATGTTCTACTTTGACCTACAAACATGAGCTAAAATGTTTACTGGAGTCAGAGGTCAGTGTACATGTATAGATACTAGTACCAATATTTATCCACCATACATGTTATGTAATTAGAAAAGTAAAAATTAACTCTGCCTACAGCTGCTCTGGTCCACTTGATATGTCCACTCTAAAAACCAGTCCATATTTTACCACAAAAGTTTATATTTCTGTTCCCTTGGTAACATAAATAAGTATCAGACCAAGTTATGGTTGTGGGCAGCACAACTGAGATGTATGTGACATGCATACATTTATTTATTTATTTATTTATTTATTTATTTATTTATTTATATGCTCTGTGTCCTTAGAAGCCAGAGGGCTGGATGTGTCTCTTTCTTTGTAAATTTAAGTACTGTATAATGTGATAAATCCACATAGGACACCAACAAACATAACATAACATAACATAACATAACATAACATAACATAACATAACATAACATAATGATAACATATCATAATTGTGAAGACTGTTGACTTGGAATATATCTAATTCATGTAATTAAACTCCAAAATTGTGTTGTGTAACTTATCCAGGAAGTGGAAGCCATACTCCAACAAGTTTACTACAGTCAAAATTTATAGTACGTTGAGTGATCATAAGAAGAAAATAAATTTAGATTAAAGTGACCATATGGATGAGAATTGGGTACTTATTTGATAAAACAACTCTCTGTTTTGACCTTGAAAAAACAATGTGATACAACATATATAGAAAGTTATTGAATAAATTGTAATAAATCGCAGAAAATGAATTGCAACAGGTATAAAATATTTGTTATTGTACATATAGTGACAAACTTTTTACACACTTTATTAGCTTTTTGCAATTTATTGAGATACAAACAGTAACTTGGTCTATGCTATTTCACATCCTTTTTCAAAGTAGTAAGACTTAAAATTGTTTTATGAATTAAAATCCAAAGTAAATACCAGTGTCAACAGTATGATATCAAACATGAAGTAGATTACTATTCCATGTAGCTGTGTTTAACCCCTTCAATACTGAAAACATTCCCACCAAAATTTTTCGGACAAAATTCTTGTTTTATGTAAGTTTTTGGCATATATCAACTTCATTTTAGACTGGAATTTAAGAAATGTTACTGCCCAATAAAGTAATATTATTGTAATTATGAAAATATTCATATAAATTGGGTCCCCATATTATTTGAAACTCATCTCTAGTCATAGAAGGGTTAACAATCCACTTAAATACCAGAAAATATCTGAGAAATTTAAAAACTAGTAAGAATATGTGTTTGTTTTTTGGCCTATGTTTCATTATATTGCCCAGCTAAGGGCTCTGGTCGACATCTATTGCCCAGAGGACTGTTATGCAGTAGACTGTAAGATATGTCATGACGTTCCGCCCTCACCAGCCTCCTCTCACCAGGAGGGGTCAGCCGATGTGTGAGGGTGCCCCGGCATGGCATACCTTACAGACTAGTTATGCAGAAACCCAACGAAAAAGGTGCTACATAACAGCATGAGGGGTATGTCAACTAGTGCCCAAATAAGGCCAGGCAATAAGGGTTTCATAACACATCACGTTCTAACACACATTCTTTCCATACTAAAAGCAAATCACCAAGAAGACTCCTGCTACATGACTACTGCCCTAGGGCAAATAGAACATAACTAGTGCCTCACTTTATGCAAATTGAGTTCATAGGTCACCAGTGAGTCCATACCATATGATATGATCTATTATAAAGTAAAACATTGTAATCATTATCCCTAGTATGTGTTAATTAGTGTCGAGAATATACTCTAGATCTACCAATGAAGACTAAGCTATGTTCATCTACCAAATATACATAAATTTTATCATAATTATTTATTGTCTGAACTTATACATAGAAACAACTAGTTATTCAAAAGGAGAAATTGGATGAATTCATGCATGGACAATAAAATCAAACTATTGTACATGTTTGGTGTTCAGCCCAGTAGTGCCAGCTTGGACATTTTTCATTATGTCTCCATCTGTTAATTGACAGTACATCATGATTTATTAATAGTGTGAATAATAAGTATCATCTACATATAAAAAGGATGATATTTTACAAATAGCTCTTAAATTGTGGCAATTATTGATATGTATTCTGTATGAAAGTTAATTAGCTAAAACATGTAAATTTATGAAATGAGATACACCATTCAATAATTCATCTCATTGATTCCCACAGAGAGACAAGTGACGAAGACCCTACGGAGACAACCATCATGTTGGGAACTGGTGACAAGACAGTGCATGGATTCTGCAGTCGGAGTTTATGCTATGCTGTATATGTGTTGATATTGTTACTGATAGCCTACCTGCTGAATCAGCTTGATCGCTATGCCCTGGCTATTGTTACACAACCTATGGCCCAGGATATCCACTATGGTGATCAAAGCTGTCTTAAAAACAACAGTGTTCCTGATGTAGAATGTATTGACTTCAAAAATGAAGCCAGGTTAGTATGCGATATAAAACGTAAATATCAGCACATACCTGTTTATGTATACGACTCTTTATGTACATGTAGTTATATACATTCTTCAAGTGGTACATTATTCCCAAAACATATTTAAATCCAATTTATGCCTTCTTCATATTTATTTGTGCTTCTTTGAATATAAGCCTCAAATAATGATATGCTTCATGGCTGTTGCATTAGAATTTAGGGATTTAACATATTTTGTTATATAAGCTTATGTAATATCTTGTTATATTTCTTTGTTCTTTTTGTCTATTATACCTTTAACCCCCCCCCCCCCACATCTATTTTGTTCACTAAATAAATATATATACATAATTTTATATTTATTACATATTTTTGGAATAAAGTAGTTAAATCCTGTAGAAAGAGTAGATATTGTGCATCTCTCAATTCTTGGTACCTGAAATAGAATATTACTGCCTATGCATATCATAAAAATAACAAACGTTCGATTTCTTGGTTGACACCATAACTTCTGCTCCATGCGCTTCACATGCATTGATATAGTCATGCATAAGAGTGAATCGACCTTCCTGTTCTAATTTGACTGTCTAGCATAAGGTACAATGCTATTGCAGGTACTGAGAATTCAGTACAATGATACAAGGCTAGTACATGTATTGCTGTATCTACCCATGCATGAATGTGTTACTATGGTAATGCAACCATGGTAACTGCTAGTCACTCACACTGTGGATCATTCATAGCATCAAATAGATGAGTTGTTAGTTTGGTTTATGGTAGAGTGTATAAGCTTTTTACTCAAGTGGAAATACCACTATTCTACACTAGTACATTATATAATGATCATGTTGATACATGCCTTCTATAACATTGCATTTCTCTGTTTGCAAGGTAATCCCTACTATGCAATCAACTATTCTTAAACAATACCTCAAGGCAATTATAATGTCATACATGGAAGACATGCATTGACATTAAAGTTATAATAGAATAGTTTATTTGAAGTTCTATGTAACTTGTAAGTATTTTTGCTTCAGTAAAAGATTTTTTCTTTCTCATTTTATTTAATACACATTACCTTGAATTCACATTTCCATTAACTATTTCTGTATCCACTCTTCCTCTGCGCTTCGAGCTCTTCGGAGATGAGGTGCATTACAAATCATCAACTGTGTTTTTCAATTATCATAACTTTGAATTGTTCTACCTCTTACAATTTGAAATGTTGTGTTTTTGTGAATTTCTTTGCCTCATCAGATAACAATCAGGTGTATTTCCTTGTTTAAAAAAAAACATCATGAATTCTTTTGATGTATTCATATAGTGATAGTACATGTATCACACACAGAAACATAGAGTGCATTTCATAATAACCTGCAGCTTTTTAGCTCCGCTGTCAGCGAAAGCTGAAAGCGTAGCTTTAGGTATAGGTGGGTATTGAGGTATAGAGAGTAGAGTGAATCATAGGTGTCCGTCAAACTTTTATATTTTTACTATCTACTCCGGAAGTGACAGTCGGAATTCTTCGATATTTGGTGTGCATGTTCCCTGGGGGGGAGGCTATTCAGATTTGTTCATGCCAAGTTGATCTGTGCCATTTTCAATTTTTTATGATTTTTTTTCATAAAATGTCATTTTCATCAACTCCTTGAAAACCTCTTATTAGATTGCTTTGATATCTGGCGTGTTGATGCGCAGGGGGTTTTTTACTCAGATTTGTTAATTTCAAGTCAGCACATCCTCATTTTTATTTTTTATGATTTTTTTTTTGTAATTTGAAAAAAAAATGAATATGTTAATGAGCATAATGACCGACGCCATATTGGAAATCAGTCGACGAGACTTTAAGTAAACTGCCACTTTTCAAAAGACACTATTGACGTCAAACAAGCAATGTAATATGTGCTATAGTCATAATTCTACGCATTGGGCGCCCAAATGACAAGCGTTTGTTCGAAACAGGGTTGTAAACTTCAAATCCAATTCTGCATCCTTCTACATAATCAGCCAATCCGCATCCTCATTTGCATACTCTATCCTGATTCGACCAGAAGCTGTAGGTGACCTCATTTGACCGAGCGATTTCCACAGCAAGTATCTTGAGTATCAACACAGGACGTTCTTGGTACTCACTAAAATCACACTTCAGACCCACTATAAAAGTGTGATGTTTTCAGATAACATGTAACTTGTGGTTAATTCTATATTGTCGTGCAATTTGGAATGACAGTGAACCAGAATTCAGACAACTTGCGTAAGGGAAGGAAGGGCATGCCAGGCATGCGGTTAACGGTTGAAGTTATGGCCGACAGTTCACATGTAAAGTTAAACGACATGAACGTGTCTTGCCTTTCCAAAATGCAAATATTTGGCAAGTAAAAATAATTAAAATAATTACAACTTTAATTTGGCTTCAGACTTTGCATTATGTTTTGCGTATCTTTCCCCGTTTTACATGTAAATCCGAAAAGGTTCTCTCTCATCATGTCATCAGTGTCAGTGATCATACCGCGCGGGGCTGCTTTGAGCACGAGCGAAGTGAGGCATGTTGAGGTTACCTGGTATTTTGTTGAGAATTATAAATATTGCGAAATGTCAAGTACAAGGTTTAAATACAATGGAATGATGAAAAAAATGGCAGAGTCTGCTGACAGGCGCCGGTCACAAGAAACAATGTGAATTAAAATATCAGACGATGTATGTATTAATCGCCGACAATCCACCCGTATGCACGAGGGACTAACCCGGAAGCAAGTCGTTGTCAGCCATACGTTACAGTGGTAACATCGTCCGAGAAATCGCTGCGTTCAGAGTGTCATTATTCACAGAATTGTTGTTTTCGAGTGAAAACCCGTCTTGAATTGTATAACTCTAACAAATGAAGACATGTCAAGTTATATTTTGAAAGTTGTATCGCTAGTTTGAGACGATTTTCTCACGTATATATGCTATAGTACTATCGAGGCTTACTTGGAAGTAGTAGGACCTTACTCCAGTTCATCGGGAAGTTTAGCCAGTCCGATAATTCTTTCTGGTTTAGTTTACAACACTTTTGATCACGCAGATTTTGTTGTTGTGATGAAAAGAAATTAAAAAAAAGATCATTTCAACCATTTCGTTGTGTTTTCTTTGTGAAAGGTAACCGAACATGAACGAGTGTTACCACTGTAACGTATGGCTGAGAATGACTCTCTTCCGGGTACTTGAGATTGTCGCCGTACGGAAACTAAGATGGCGATTAATACATTTCTTCCCTATATATATATCTACCACAACTAGTACAAGTTGAATGTTGTTGACTTTGTAAATTTGTTAGAAAATTGAAATTGAAATTGCCTCAAAATTATTTTAGATCCCTAGTTTATTTCATTCATCATTAAAATTTTCCAGGGTTACAGCTGTAAGACACTGGAATTATTTATAGCCAACCTCAAATCCTCTTTTTTTCTTTTTCTTGTGTGCATTTCCCAGTCATTTTTTTCTGAGATTTTGTGCAATTTTTCGTAACAGTAGATTTTTGTCATAAAATGGTGACTATGGTATAAAGGTACAATACATTACCAACTTCTGTGTAAAATGTGTTTTATAGTGAGACATCATATGAAACCACTAACCACTTTATTGCATCGCTAAAACAAAACTGCATAGTGAAGAGCTGAAGACCTGAACCACTTCTACATGTCACCAAAATAAAAAATTAAATTAAAAAAAAAAACAGCGGAGCTATTCTGACCGATAGGTCGCTTGTCTGTTAGATACAACCATGCAGAAACCAACAAGGAACTACATATGCCACACTTCAATAGCAAGATTGCATTTTTTGCTACATTTAGTCTATATGTAATAAACCATTTCAATGTATTACAACTCAATGTTTTTTCTTATTATCAAACACACAGAGAAGGGCACATAAAATGTCCTTTGTGGTGTTGATTTGATGTCTGTATGGTGGCATGTGTAGTTCATTTCACTTAGACAAAATGTAGCAAGAAACTGTACTCATTCAATCTTGCTATCTTAAAGTGTAGCATGTCCAGTTTCTTATTGGTTTCTGTGTGGTTGTATCAAACAGAACAGCTGCAGAGTATTGTGAAATTCACTGCAGTATAATGTCAAACCAGCATATAAAAAATACTTTTATTTTTGGAGCAGTGTACAACTCTAATTTTACTTCAGCTTTTAAAAGACTTTTTACATAATGTGTTACTTATAATTGTAATGTAATGAAAAATGCAGGTATTTAGAACTGTGATAGTTTCCTTTGACAAGTGTTTGGGAGAGACTAAATTTTTTTAGTAACACTTCCTGCAGTCAAATTAGCTGAATTCTGTGTGGTTTGTCTGATACACCCACCATATATGTGAATAGACAAGGATGAAATATACTAAGTTAGGGCTCAAAATTAACAGTAGTCTAGGACACATAGGCTACTGAACATTGTACATTTGTATCTAGACTACTAGACAACTAAACATCATAGACAACTAAACATCGATTCTAGACTACCAAATTAGGAGAAGTCCAGGATACACAGACTACTAAACATTGTATCTAGACACTAAATTAGCAGTAGTCCAGGACACAGACTACTAAACATTGTATCTAGACTACCAAACTAGCAGTATTCCAGGACACATGGACTACTAAACATTGTATCTAGACTACTAAATTAGTAGTAGTCCAGGACACAGACTACTAAACATTGTATCTAGACTACCAAACTAGCAGTAGTCCAGGACACATGGACTACTAAACATTGTATCTAGACTACCAAATTAGTAGTAGTCCAGGACACAGATTACTAAACATTGTATCTAGACTACCAAACTAGCAGTAGTCCAGGACACATGGACTACTAAACATTGTATCTAGACTACTAAATTAGCAGTAG
The DNA here is from genome assembly GCF_964340395.1 of Glandiceps talaboti. NCBI lineage: Eukaryota > Metazoa > Hemichordata > Enteropneusta > Spengelidae > Glandiceps > Glandiceps talaboti. Next base: position 3,349,852 of record NC_135558.1, on the reverse strand, counting down.
TCCAGTACACCAGACTACCAAACATTATATTCAGACAGCCAAATTTGTAATATGACAGTGTGGTAGACCGAGGGAATTAATAGAAACTTGTAGTTGAAACAATTCACCTGGCTAAATTTGACTCCAAACATAGAAGTTAAAATTTGAGCCCTGTAAATAGATAGATTATACACCACACAAGCAAAATAGACCAATTTTGTTTTCATCAAAATATTATCTTTCTGATTAGATTAATAGACAGACACATCTTAGTGTATGAATTATTATCCATCAGACAATTGATATTATTAATTCTATAATTCACTATCCTATTAAATATTCAAATAAACAATGGTAATTGTTACATATGTACCAGAGATCTAGATTATTTGCACCAGTGCATGTGCATATTGGTGGTATTTTCACTGTAGTGCAGTACCGAAAACATTATTGTATACCTGCATGCAAATGATATGCAAATGAGGGTGTGATCATTCAGAACACATGGGAATGTGCCGCTTTTAGATAAACATATATAATAATAACAGAACCCCATTCCATGTCAGTTCCAGTGTATTTACACTCATGCTTGCAGTGTTTTTGATGGCCTGTGCAAATACACGCCTTTGGAATGCCCTGCCATCATGTCTTCGTTCTTCTCATACTTTGAACAGTTTTAAATCTGCCTCGAAATGTCATCTTTTTAGATCTCATTATTATTAACTTTTAACTTTTTTACATTTCAGTCTTTTAATTGTCATTCCGTGTCTTTGTATTTTTATCCTGTTTCATATCATGTTTATACTTGTGTATATGTACATTTTAAAATAATTTTATACTTTTGTTCAGCGCATTGAGATTGTTTTATTGTAATGCGCTCTATAAGAAATAAATATTATTATACTTTGAGTATGCCACACTTGCACTCATGTGTCATATACATCAGTCATTCTAATAATTGGATTTTATGTCATAGTAATAATGACAGTCACTCTTTTTTAAAACAAAATTCTATAGGTATTTCACTTGTGAGGATTCTTAAGAATTAACAATCAAAAGAACAAAGTAAGCATTTTTTTTCACCAACCTTCTTGAGAATTTTCAAACAGAATTCTAATATCAACATAAATAGATTGTATTCTATTCAAGTGTTCACCTCAAAGGTTGTCAGGCTTCAAAAATCAGGAACACAATAAAGTGTGAGATGTTGATGCTAACAAATCAAAAGTGAATAACACTATACGTATATGTGATGTCTGTGATGAGTTCAAGTGAAACTTTTCATTACTATGGCTTTGTGAAAGTACCAGTATGTCTATCAAGCTGACTGTTATATGCCTAATTAGAGAACCATTTTATTGAACATAAGAGGCTGAGTTAATATTAGCTTCATTGCTTTGTAACCTTTGACACAGACTTGACTATGTATTGCTTGTGACCCTGACCCCGACCCATCCCCCACCCCTATCCCCACCCCACACACCTAATGACCATGACATGTTTTTGTTCTGTCCACAGTTGTGACTCGGCCATCTCTAATAGCAGTGAATATCCATGTACCTGGGATTATAATGGACAAGGGTTTCAATACCAGATTTTGGCTGGACCTATCTTTATAGTCATTTACACATTTATTGGCATTCCATTGGGTTTTGCAGCTGATAGAACCAATCGCAAAAACTTACTGGCCACATGTTTGATTTTTTGGAGTCTAATGACGTTACTTACTGGATTTGCACAAGAATATTGGCATTTACTTATACTTCGTCTTGGACTTGGTATAGGGTAAGTTTTATAGCAACTATTGAGTTTTTAGTATTTGTAACAACATTTTACCTCATGCTAGAGGGTCAAAATAGAACAAGAAGTACACCAACTTCTCACATGCTCTATAATAATACATGCATAGCTTGTGAAACTGATAGAATTCAATATGTTACAATCCCTTGACATGAGAATTACAAAAAGGAAATTAATAACACCAACAGATACATTAACACAAAGTTATATAACAATGTACAGTCTATGATGATACTTTAATTTCCATTTCATGTCATCTAAGGTGTGTATGATTTATATTAAACCACGCACAAGCCAAGTTATTGCTTTTGAACACAAAATATGGATTGTATACCTTGATCGTTCTATATCAAGACAACCCATGTCTACATCACTTGTTCTGCAGTGCTCGAAATATCAGGTAAATCTGTTCAAATCACCATTTTTTTCCCCCAATTTTTCATAAATTAATAACTACATTGTATGTTACTCTTCAATATTTTTCTTCATTCAGCTGGAAAATACTCATGACCAAAGTGTTTTGTCACTGCTCATCTCGTGACTCGTGGTGACAAGGCCCCTTAGGTCACTCATATTTTCCTTGGTGGAACAAAGAAATATGTAGGGGAATAATTTTGAAATAAAGCTTTAAAACAATTCTATATGAATACATGTAATAATAATTTTTAAATATTTGCATTCAGGAAAGTATACTAAGGAAATGATTCTATAGCTGATATCACACTTACTGCTGATTTCTGCCTCTACCATTTGTTTTTTAAATGACTAAAGTCCTTAGGCAAGATTTGGACCATGTGTGATTGTGCTCGAGTAATAAGGACCTGGTAGGATAGAGGTTGCTATGTGAATACTTTAATCCTATGTGCTGATAGAGGCTGCTATGGATTGTGTGCTCCCAAGGGTTTGAGGGAGTATAAAGGGCTGTTGTGTCGCTAGTTCAATGCTAAATTATATGAAATAATTGTAAAGTGTGTTGAGCTCAGAGTGGGAAATTACTATGATATGAAAACAAGTATTACACTGCTTGAATATAAAATACAATCCCAACCAGGAACATATCTTCATTTCACTTAGTCTGATTTTATGAAATAATGTTTCTGTTGATGATATTTTATACATTTCAGTGAAGCTGGTTGTACTCCGTTTGCTACCAGTTTAATTGCAGACTACTTTGATGCAAGTCAGAGAGGCAGTGCACTGGGTGTGTATAACTGGGGAATTTATCTTGGCTTCAGTCTGTCTTTTGCTGTAGGTAACTTCATCACTCAAGCTAATATCAATGGACAGGTAAGCTGTAAAAACCATCAATATTTACTTTTTGAGAATGTCAGATAGTTTGTTGACTGCTTGTAAAACGCTAAATAGAACTTTCCTAGCAAGTCTCATTCATCACTTCTGCCTAAATTCTGTACAAGTAAGTGAAAAGTGAATGAAACCAAAACATTTTGCCTCATTTAACATCCACATTTTAATCAAACATAGATTCATAAACTTTAAATGATAATCAGTTGCAGTCAATGGATATTTTTCAAGGCCTCAGATTATGTAGTTTACATTATTAAAATATTGAGGCCTTGAATTAAGCAACAAAGCAAAAAGTAGGTTTTTTGAATATTAGAATTGTTCCAAAATAAGTGAATCCTGCCTTAATATCTGTAGGGATGGAGATGGGTTTTCTGGATATGTGGCATTCCAGGAATCGTCCATGGATTCCTGATATTTCTCACGCTAAGAGAACCGGAAAGGAAAATGGGTGTGAAGGATCTTCCTGAGACTCGGAAAGTCAACGAGTATACCCAAGTGTCTTGTTGGCAGAAAACAAAAGTGGTGGCCAAACCGTTCTTCAACCCATCATTGTTAATGATTTGTTTTGCTGGTTCTATTAGAAATGGGGGTGAGTAGAAAAATCTCTGTCCCTCTGTCTCTCTATCTCTCTGTTACTGTTTCTGTCTGTCTCTCTGTATGTCTGTATCTCTCTCTGTGTGTGCAGTTTTCTGTGCTTGTCAGTGAATGTTTTCATGTTGTGTTTACATGTGTGTGTGACTTGTGTGTGTGTGTAGTCATGTTGATTAAGTGTACATTTATCTTTTATATTGGCTCTGATATACACTTTCACACTATCAGTAATATCTAAGTTACAGCGGGCTATGTGTGGGCGTACAATACTCAACCCTATTTCAATCTATCTGTATTTTCTTATTACAGCGGGCTGTGTGTGGGCATACCCAATCTGATTAAAATCCGATGTGGTGAAAGCGTCTAAATGCTTTATTTACCTCTATTTCCATCGTTTTGTGACGTTTGTTTTCGTAACGAGTTATCGCCGCCTTCCCACTTCACCAGATCGAATTTTAATCAGATTTGGGCTTACCCTATTTCCATCAATCTGTATTTTCTTATTACAGTGGGTTATGTGTGGGTGTACAATACTCAACCCTATTTCAATCTATCTGTATTTTCTTATTACAGTGGGTTATGTGTGGGTATACAATACTCAATCCTATTTCCATCTATCTGTATTTTCTTATTACAGCGGGTTATGTGTGGGTGTACATATACTCAACCCTATTTCAATCTATCTGTATTTTCTTATTACAGCGGGCTATGTGTGGGTGTACATATACTCAACCCTATTTCCATCTATCTGTATTTTCTTATTACAGCGGGTTATGTGTGGGTGTACAATACTCAACCCTATTTCAATCTATCTGTATTTTCTTATTACAGTGGGTTATGTGTGGGTGTACAATACTCAACCCTATTTCCATCTATCTGTATTTTCTTATTACAGCGGGCTATGTGTGGGTATACAATACTCAACCCTATTTCAATCTATCTGTATTTTCTTATTACAGTGGGTTATGTGTGGGTGTACAATACTCAACCCTATTTCCATCTATCTGTATTTTCTTATTACAGCGGGCTATGTGTGGGTATCAAATACTCAACCCTATTTCCATCTATCTGTATTTTCTTATTACAGTGGGTTATGTGTGGGTATACAATACTCAACCCTATTTCAATCTATCTGTATTTTCTTATTACAGCGGGCTATGTGTGGGCGTACAATACTCAACCCTATTTCAATGCATACTATCCTGAAATCAACGTTGGTAACTGGATGTCATGGATACCATTAGTCAGTGGTAGTATTGGTGTCGTATTTGGTGGATTCATATCTGATAGGGTGGTCAAAAGAAGTGGTCCAGTAGCCAGAATTTGGGTTGTCATTGTAAGCCTGGTAGGTGTGATAAGTAGACATGTAGAGTCACTTTTAGCCTTGGAGGCCAATAAATAAGGATTTGTTAACATTTCACAATCAGTACTGTGTAGTGAGTTATACATGTAAACTTTGAAGACATAGCGAATAAATATAATGTGACATACATTTAGGGAAAAAAATAAAGAATTGTTTCTTGTCAGGACAGTTTCTCTAAAATGGTGCGATGACGCGAATTTTTTTTTCAACAAACCTGTCACTCAGTCTACTATTTATGGCAGTTGCTGTTCTATTTATTTAGTACTTTAGAGCAAGCGTATTTGTGGGGGCAGATGTCATTTGCTTGTTCATGATTGGCTCTGTAGTTGTCTTCACTGAAGTAGGGAGGGTGTTATTTTTGTGTATCCCCATGGATCTGCAGACTGCATGGGTTGAACAAACACAAAAATAAAACACTGATGTGAGGGTATTTAAGTGAAGCGTGCGCTAACCAGAAACAATTTATTTTTTTTGCCCAGTGGAATCATGAAATCAACCCTTTAAAAGCAGGCACCCTGTATAAAGGGTGTAATTATACAGAAATCAAGTCATTAAAGCCTGACATCCTATATATAGGCTGTAATTACATAGAGTTACAGAAACCAAGTCATTAAAGCCTGATACCCTACATATAGGGTGTAATTACATAGAGTTACAGAAACCAAGTCATTAAAGCCTGACATCCTATATATAGGCTGTAATTACATAGAGTTACAGAAACCAAGTCATTAAAGCCTGACACCCTATATTTAGGGTGTAATTACATAGAGTTACAGAAACCAAGTCATTAAAGCCTGATACCCTATATATACGGTGTAATTACATAGAGTTACAGAAACCAAGTCATTAAAGCCTGATACCCTATATTTAGGGTGTAATTACATAGAGTTACAGAAACCAAGTCATTAAAGCCTGATACCCTATATTTAGGGTGTAATTACATAGAGTTACAGAAACCAAGTCATTAAAGCCTGATACCCTATATATACGGTGTAATTACATAGAGTTACAGAAACCAAGTCATTAAAGCCTGACATCCTATATTTAGGGTGTAATTACATAGAGTTAGTACAGAAACCAAGTCATTAAAGCCTGACACCCTATATATAGGGTGTAATTACATAGAGTTACAGAAACCAAGTCATTAAAGCCTGACACCCTATATATACGGTGTAATTACATAGAGTTACAGAAACCAAGTCATTAAAGCCTTACATACTATATATAGGGTGTAATTACATAGAGTTACAGAAACCAAGTCATTAAAGCCTGACACCCTATATTTAGGGTGTAATTACATAGAGTTACAGAAACCAAGTCATTAAAGCCTTACATACTATATATAGGGTGTAATTACATAGAGTTACAGAAACCAAGTCATTAAAGCCTGATACCCTATATTTAGGGTGTAATTACAAAGAAACATAGAAATATCTTCAGCTGGAAATGTAATCAAGTTTAGCCTAGAGTCAAGTCATGTGGGGATTTTAACTGTTGTCTCCCCTCTTGACTAGCATTTCACTCATGGTTGCAAATTCAAACCTAAAATTAGACCCAATGATGATACTTTTCCAATCTCCAAGTTGGTTCTAGTCACATGGTGATGCTATTGATGTCATCTCACAGCTGACATATTTAAAAACTCATTAAAAATTTGTGCCAGCTTTCTGGTCGAAGCTTTATTAAAGTGAAATACCACTAGGGCAATGCTAGTCATAAGGGATGGCACCACATAACATGACTATAGGCTAGCTAAATAAAGTGTGATGTGAGAATGCCAAGTACCGGGTAACCATTTTCTTTGGGCTTCACATGTAAGTATACACAGATTTGCAATAAGTGTAGCACTTGATAATCACTGATTTACTGAGGGCAAAGTATATTTTTTACAAAGTTGGTTTAATTTCATTTTCTCTTCTCACAGATGGTAGCTGCCCCCTTTGCTGCCTTGACCCTGTTATTGGCACCTCCATGGGCATTCATATGTCAAATTCCAACATACATCTTTGGTAAGTCAAGAATATGCAGTTGGGATTTACCGTGAGACAATTTTTTTGTCATTTAGCACACAAGGACAATAATAAGGTCTTCAATACACCATGAGACATGACAAGAAGAATTTTTTATTAAAGGGCTATGTTTCAATCCTGGGTCTTTTTATTAGTATTATCTTATCATTGTAGTCATAAGGATAACATACAATCATTTTTTTTATTCTGGACTAACTTTTTTGATAGCTGATAGGCAACTGTTTTTTATACCAAAATGTTAACCCTAATGTTATGTGGACCTGTAAATACCAGGATTTGGATCGTAGGTTCTTAACATGTGTTGTAAATAAATGTACATGATGCTACCAGTATACACAGTAAAACATATGGTCCCACTGACTCCCACACTACTCTCCAATGCAAGAGTTGCAGAGAGCAAATTTACACAACTCAACTTTCAATATTTAGACATATGGAGATGTATACTGACATACTTTAAACACAAACAAAGTGTCAGTTGATTGATAATCATTATGATAATTTGATACCACCCATGTGTCATACAATGTGTTCATATAATTGTTCTAGTTCTTTACAGAAGAGCGCCCTCGAGTGACAAATATGAAATGAAAGTTACACTGAAGCCCAAGTATATTATTAGTATGTGTATGAAATTACTCTCATTTTGTAAGTTCAGCTTTGATGAGTTCCTATTCATCTTGAATTTTCTCTATGATTGACAGGTGAGATGTGGGTTGGTGTAACCTTAGCAGTAATTGTAGAACTGGTTCCTGCATCTGTACGGACTGCATCTGTTGCCGTCTATTTCTTCATTATTACTAATATAGGGGGATCAATGCCATTATTAGTACCTGTATTGGATCATGCAATCAATCTCAGAATAGCTCTTATCATTCTGTATCCTGGGATGTATGTAGCAGGGTAAGTTGTTTTTTCTTTGTGTGTGTGTGTGTGTGTGTGTGTGTGTGTGTGTGTGTGTGTGTTTGTGTATGTGAGCGTATATATATATATATATATATATATATATATATATATATATATATATATATATATATGTGTGTGTGTGTGTGTGTGTGTGTATGTGAGCATATATATATATATATATATATATATATATATATATATATATATATATATATGTGTGTGTGTGTGTGTGTGCATGTATGTATGTGTGTGTGTGTGTGGGGGGGGGGGGGGTTAGTCTGAATGCCAGTGTGGTCTCTAACCGTGGCTTATTAAACCATAACTCAATCATAATGAAATGTTGTTCATGCAAATGAGTACACCCCAAAACTGTTATAATGATGTAAACAGTGTATAAGTAGTATGCTGATATCATAATATACCATATATGGACATTGTGTAACTGCTCACAATAAACACTACCTTATGATTTGGTAGAATTCTGTGATTGACTAACAAAAACATTATGTTAATGACTGTGCGGGTGGCTGTAGTTTGGAATTCTCAATTTCATCTCATGCATTTCAGGATTTCACTAAGTTAGACTGAAAGAGATGTCTGAAAGATTTGATGAAGAATAGCACTAGACTGGTGTGTGGGGGTGTATGTATCTATGTATGTGTGCGTGTGTGCGTGTGTGTGTGTGTGTGTGTGTGTGTATGTGTGTTTGTGTGTTTGTGTGTGTTTGTTTGTGTGTGTGTGTTTGTGTGTGTGTGTGTGTGTGTGCGTGCATGCATGCGTGTATGCAGGCATGCATGTGTGGGTGGGTGGGTGGATGGATGGATGGATGCATGCTTGTTTGTTTGTTTGTTTCCTTATGGCATAATTGTCATATACCAAGAAAGATTTTCTCATTGCATTCATTTTTATTATATATTTTTATTATACTGCGCGCATGCAGTTACAAACACACATGCAATTGATGACTCAGAATGCTACTCAAAGTAAAATGAATGAAGGTGTTGAAAAGAAAAATGCTTCATGTACTCAAAGCTCACAGCTATTATTCTCAGCCTGTCTGTAATTCCACAATGAATTTTCATTTTTTTTCTAGAGCTCTATTGTACCTGCTGAGTCTGTTCGTCATTAAGAGAGACATAAAGAAAGTTCAAGAAAGAGAATCAACAGATAAAGCCCTTTTAGATGACAGTGATGCCACTGGTACTGATCCAGAACATAAATCAACTCTATATGGAACTATGGAAGATGAGTGAAGAAGGAAAAGGAAGAAAAATCAAATATTGATTGGTTATACCACTACTACATCTAACAGATGCTATGAGAAAAATGAAATTTTGGAAATCTTTGTGAGGAAACCTACAAGGGTGACATCTGGAAAGAAAGTGAAAGTTTAGAGTTAACTTGGACATTCCATAGACAGGAAGGGTAGCTTGAACTATCTCTAACATATACAGTGGATTCATTGGCTGTCAGACTTGGATGTAAACTGTCTTGACACTTTATTTCAAGTGACACAAACATTATGTGCACGTGTGGCATATTGCAAGTTATGGATCATGTTGATGTTTATCAAAGCACTACCACTGCACATGTACTAATAAATACCAGTTATGAGTATTTCTCATTATCAGGGTAATTTTGTAGGTTTTCTGCATACACACCTACATGCATGCACGCACGCAAGCACGTACGCACGCACGCAAGCATGTATGCACACACATGTACGTACGCACATACACACACACACACACACATACATACATACATACATACAGTGTACAGTATTTATGTACACACACACATACATGTACATGGAAAGAAGAATACAAAAAACAAAGTCCTAGAATGGCAATAAAAAAGAGCTGTATGGTTTCATTATCATTGTTACCACAGTCACTATTTATGATTAAGAGCATGTCAAGTTCAAACTGTATTATCTAAAAATGTATATCACTTTGACATTATAAGCTGATTAGTGTTTTTTGCACATTTATACATTTACAACAAATTTCTATTTTTACAGCAGTCCTAACATTACTGTTAATTACATGTTGGGTCAAAAGAGGTCCAGATTTTTCTTCAGATATTTTTCTTCTGAGTCTTCAGTGGTGTTGAGTATCAGTCATGTAAAGTTGACCAAATGAGAGACAACAGGCAATGCTAGTAAGAAATAAAATAAAGTCAGTAGAATTAATGTGTTTTTTTTAAACACTGTGCCATTCAGAGATGTATGACAACTTGTAGTGGTCTTTTTTGTAGTATTTCGAATATTGACTTTAACTTATCTCTGAGAAATTTTAAAAAGGCAATTGTCATCTCAGGTTCATCTAGCAAGATTGATTTTGGTGTTTGCCTTGTTGCGTGTTTTTATGTGTAGGTTGTTAGTTTTGTTTGTTTGTGTGTGTGTGTGTGTGTGTGTGTGTGTGTGTGTGTGTGTGTGTGTGTGTGTGTGTGTGTGTAGACTTGTCTTGTTCTTGAATTGTTCAGTTTTTTTAAGGAGCTTGTAAATAGGACGCTTTCCCGTTGATATTCCATTAAATAAATAAATAAATAAATAAGGTAGAAAGACAGATATAGAAGGATGGACAGGGGGTTAAGATCTAGATTTGTGTTGGAAGTAAAAATATATCGTTATATTTGCTAATCCACTTGTGGTCTTTACATATGATTCTAAACGTGTGATTTCAGGGAACCTGTCACTTTACAACCCAGTATATGGTTCACAATATTAAAAAGTGATGTGTATTTCCCATCATATAATGGACACCTGGTATGCATGTAATAAGAGTATTATATCCCCAACATCGGTGTTTAGAATCTGGAGGTTATTGATATCCACCCTTGTTACATCAAGGAGTTTACCATACCCAGTCACACATTTTGGGCAGTGAACTATACAGCTCATCATTAGCTTGTAAGGAACATTGTGCTGGGGCGCTCTCTAGACTAGCAGTCCCTTGGAAGCAAAGGAAAATGTCCAACTTTTTTCTTGAATTTGTCCCTTTTACTAGCAAGGTAGTAGTTAACTGTTTCACATTCAATCACTCACTCTGGTCATTATTATCACATGAAAGAAGACCCCTGTGTTAAAACATTATTCAAATAAATAAATGAAAAAAGCTCAGACTTGAGCAAGTATAGGGTGCCCTCATACATCGGCCAATCTCTGTCTTGTTGAAGGTAGAATGAAACGAGACATATCTCACAATCTGTCATCATGTATTAAAGCTATAGTTTGTCATTTTGCAGGATTTAATTGAAATGTTTATTGAAAGCTGTATAATTGATTATCACTTTGTCAAGAAAAGTGGAAAAAACAAACTTTATTGTAGGAGTTTTGACAAGTTTATCATATGATCGCAGTAAACTAATGCAAACAATATTTGTAAATTTAGGATTTATCAACAAAGTAAGTGTGGGGAAAAATCTATGATTATTGGTAGAGCGTAAAATGTACATTCTGAAACAAATTATCACAACCATGATCATAGCAACCATTCACCCAAGACAAATATAGTATGTACTTGCTAATCATATCAGAAGTCTATAGGAACCCCACCCCCACCCCGACTACTATGACTTCACTTGAGTGTCGCTATCAGAGATGGGAATGGTAAGATGTAAGATGTAATGGAAAGATGTAAAGCCAATCGCTGATGGCGCTCTATTCTCAAAAAACCACCTGTTGATGACATAAATGTGATTGAGAATGAGCTGTCTCTTCCTTACTTTTACATGAACTTCCACAGCTGACTCTTCCTTACTTTACGTGAACTTCCACAGGTAACTCTTCCTTACTTTTACATGAACTTCCACAGCTGACTCTTCCTTACTTTACGTGAACTTCCACAGGTAACTCTTCCTTACTTTTACATGAACTTCCACAGCTGACTCTTCCTTACTTTTACATGAACTTCCACAGGTAACTCTTCCTTACTTTTACATGAACTTCCACAGCTGACTCTTCCTTACTTTTACATGAACTTCCACAGCTGACTCTTCCTTACTTTTACATGAACTTCCACAGCTGACTCTTCCTTACTTTTACATGAACTTCCACAGCTGACTCTTCCTTACTTTTACATGAACTTCCACAGCTGACTCTTCCTTACTTTTACGTGAACTTCCACAGCTGACTCTTCCTTACTTTACGTGAACTTCCACAGCTGACTCTTCCTTACTTTTACGTGAACTTCCACAGCTGACTCTTCCTTACTTTTACGTGAACTTCCACAGCTGACTCTTCCTTACTTTTACATGAACTTCCACAGCTGACTCTTCCTTACTTTTACATGAACTTCCACAGCTGACTCTTCCTTACTTTACGTGAACTTCCACAGGTAACTCTTCCTTACTTTTACATGAACTTCCACAGCTGACTCTTCCTTACTTTACGTGAACTTCCACAGGTAACTCTTCCTTACTTTTACATGAACTTCCACAGCTGACTCTTCCTTACTTTACGTGAACTTCCACAGGTAACTCTTCCTTACTTTTACATGAACTTCCACAGCTGACTCTTCCTTACTTTTACATGAACTTCCACAGGTAACTCTTCCTTACTTTTACATGAACTTCCACAGCTGACTCTTCCTTACTTTTACATGAACTTCCACAGCTGACTCTTCCTTACTTTTACATGAACTTCCACAGCTGACTCTTCCTTACTTTTACATGAACTTCCACAGCTGACTCTTCCTTACTTTTACATGAACTTCCACAGCTGACTCTTCCTTACTTTTACGTGAACTTCCACAGCTGACTCTTCCTTACTTTACGTGAACTTCCACAGCTGACTCTTCCTTACTTTTACGTGAACTTCCACAGCTGACTCTTCCTTACTTTTACGTGAACTTCCACAGCTGACTCTTCCTTACTTTTACATGAACTTCCACAGCTGACTCTTCCTTACTTTTACATGAACTTCCACAGCTGACTCTTCCTTACTTTACGTGAACTTCCACAGGTAACTCTTCCTTACTTTTACATGAACTTCCACAGCTGACTCTTCCTTACTTTACGTGAACTTCCACAGGTAACTCTTCCTTACTTTTACATGAACTTCCACAGCTGACTCTTCCTTACTTTACGTGAACTTCCACAGGTAACTCTTCCTTACTTTTACATGAACTTCCACAGCTGACTCTTCCTTACTTTTACATGAACTTCCACAGGTAACTCTTCCTTACTTTTACATGAACTTCCACAGCTGACTCTTCCTTACTTTTACATGAACTTCCACAGCTGACTCTTCCTTACTTTTACATGAACTTCCACAGCTGACTCTTCCTTACTTTTACGTGAACTTCCACAGCTGACTCTTCCTTACTTTTACGTGAACTTCCACAGCTGACTCTTCCTTACTTTTACATGAACTTCCACAGCTGACTCTTCCTTACTTTATGTGAACTTCCACAGGTAACTCTTCCTTACTTTTACATGAACTTCCACAGCTGACTCTTCCTTACTTTTACATGAACTTCCACGGGTAACTCTTCCTTACTTTTACATGAACTTCCACAGCTGACTCTTCCTTACTTTTACATGAACTTCCACAGCTGACTCTTCCTTACTTTACGTGAACTTCCAGAGCGGGCTCTTCCTTACTTTTATGTGAACTTCCAAAGCTTACGCTTCCTTAATTTTTATGTGGACTTCCAGAGCTGAAGAACAGCGGTTGGCGCTACCCTACATACAGAACTGACCTGACCTGAACTGACCTGCACACAGTACAATTGCTGCATACATTAATGACTGTAGTTATCCTTAACAAAGCAGAACTGCGCTAAAACTTTGTCGATCGAACCAAGAATATATTTTTCTCGAATTGGTATTGGGGAGGGGAGAGGGGCAGGTACGTTACAATTTTTTTGGGCGATGACACTTTGATAAAACAGATAACAGCGATTCAATAACTTACAAAATTTCGAAGTAAATGTGCACTGACTTCTCCTCCCTTAAAAGAATTACCCTTTTTTATCCTACATTGAACTATTGATCTCTCCCCTCATCTCTCTGTAAGCCGTCTTAGCCAAATAAAAGGTGTTTAGTGTACATATAGTAGTGAATTGAAATAGCTTAGTCATTCACCATTTGGTGATATATACTTTGTTCGTTTCTATTTTGGTCTTGTGTCACTAGTATCTGAATAGTACATTCAGATCCCTTTTACTTTCCTATAACAAAGAGATTGGTGTTCCTAGTGTGTATATAGTATACCTTAAAGAATGGTAGTTTGTGGTCTGACCCCATTTGTCAAGCAACAATTCTAGAGCCTGAGTAGATATGAATTCCAGGTTAATATAAATAGGGTGTGTGTATATGTATGTAACCAGCCTACATACATACATACATACATACATACATACATACATACATACATACATACATACATACATACATACATACATACATACTTTGAGGCAGAGATATAACTTTTGAACGCGGATTTTTACCAGGAATTGAAGAAAGATATCACTGAAGACGTGCAGCGTGTTATTACGGATATTTTATATCATATGGCGAATTACCAACAGAAGCACGTAATCTTATAATCCGTCGGCATTGGTATTAAAATGTTTTTGTCGATATTTATTTATAAACCATCCAATAGCCTATGTATTGCCCAATAACAGGAGGAGGGTTCAGAGTTTAATAAGGGAGGAAACCGGAGTACCCGGGGAAAACCTGCGTTAAAACTTGCGTTGTTCGGTAGAATCAAACTGAACGACACTCTTCTCACTTACAACACGTGTTAAATTACCAAACACCTTGAATGAGTTCGAACCACGACCGCAGTTGTAAGAGGCAAGTTGTTTAACCACTCGGTCACCGACAACCCCGCAATATATCAAACCCCGCAATATATTACAAAGAGATTTCGTGGTAAGTCGGGATTCCTACCAAGGAGTAGAGGGAAAAATCAAAAACTGTCCATGGGCATGAAATATTACAAGTTTAGTATACACAGTTTTTGTTATAACGCTTTTTGATTCTGTGTTTTCGTAAGTCTTCGATAGCTACACTTTTGTAAGTGTATATTCTGAGCCCATTTTGTAGAATTCACCAAATAGCTTAGTAATTTCTTAAAGATGTTTTTAAACTTTTTATAAATAATCTATATATTTTATTCCATTCTCTGTCGGCAAGTCTCCGATAGCTGTACCATTTGTAGAGTTTCAAGTTCACCAAATAGCCGGGCCACTTCTTGACTTCGAAACTGCAGAAACTGCTATGATGTGCCATGTGTTTATTTTTAGAACATCCCTTTCGGGAAAAATGTTGTTTCAATGCATATTAATGAATGTGATTTTTCCACTCCTTATTGACATTCCAGGGTTGCTGAAGCCAATTCCCACGAAGTTGTGTTTTATTGACGTCAGCCAAGTATTGCCTTGCTTGTATTGTATTGTATTTTGTGTTTACATAGCACGAATGGCGACCACCTTGGTATGCTCAGGTGACTATGAATCATTGGCCCTGGTACATGCCAGAGGTAAATATCATCACCCGTAAACCGATACCTGGCCCTATACTATGCTGTCATGTGTATCGCTTTGAGGTCCCAACCCTCTCAACAACACCCTATCAACATAACTCAAATGCTATCGTCCACAGTACACACCTCTAACATGGATTCAAGACACAGACAAGCCGTAATTCTAGACCTAGCCAGGAGTTCGTCAACATATGCCCTGCATCATGATCCACCGTTCAAAAAACGAAACAGTTATGGCTCGGAATATCGTAGATATCCAGATCTCGGTCCGTGCATAGACCCTCCGTCATATTCTTTATACTGTAAACGGTTGCACAAATTCTAGTTTTCTGTCGGAAATAAAATTTAAAAAAAAAAAACAGTTAAAAGCCCTGTTGGGAATAGGTTTAAGAGTTTAGGTGTGTTGTCTGGCAGAACTATTATATGAAAAAGTTGGCTCAGAATACAAGAATGGTCCTATGTATTAAATCTACATGTTCCATTGATTTGATAACTCTAGGATTGAATCCTTAGAAAAACAGTATCTTCTTTATTGTAACTATGTATCAATATATGCATATACCCAGGTATTGAATTAGGCTAACCGCGATGCATTGAAAACATGCATTTTGTCATTGTAAAATTATGCAACCACTCCGTTCATCATGAGCCATAACTAATGAACACGTGTTCAAAAACTCACAAAAAGGTTGAAGAGAACTCGGGGACGGACAGAGAATGAGTAAAGGAATAAGAAGTGCCTCGTTCCTCATACAGTTGAGCTAAAATAAAAAAATACGTTTGGCCTGAACGGCTTCCCATACAGTTGCACTGTCTTTTCAACAGTCTTTTACATGTATACTTTGTTACAAATGAAAAGCATATCTTTATAATGATCTTGGAGATATTGTTCTCATCACAAGTGCTTACTGAAATTCCACTTTTGACAATCCTACAAAGTGTATCGTGTGTTGATAACGTTTCCACTAAAGTGTCACCTTGCGTTCACTGTGCTATTTGACCTCGAGTTGTGTGACACCTCTTGATCACATTGATCGCATACCACAGACAGGGACTGTCAAGCCCGTGTTCATCATAGTTTCTATAGCAGAGCTCCGCATGAATAAAGTTGTTCATGGTTCATTGATGGTTGTGGATCGGAGGTGACTGGATATGGGCAAGTTAAGGAATGTTTTATCTCAGACCGCTATAGAAAATAGTCGTCCGGGGTTTTATGTTATGATTTGTATCTACTTCGATACTAAGGCTGGGGTTTACGACGGGGGGGGGGGGGGGGGGGACTGGTGAATACTTATTTTGGTTAAGAAAACATTTAGCAGCCACCCATATTCATGCCCCCCCCCCGAAATGAACCCAATTATTATACAACTGTATGACTATATTACCTACACTTTAATACCTATTTTGAAAGGGGAGAGAAAGAAGAGATATATAGAGAGAGAGAGAGAGAGAGAGAGAGAGAGAGAGAGAGAGATAGAGATTAGATAGACAGACAGACAGACAGACAGACAGACAGACAGACAGACAGACAGACAGACAGACAGACAGACAGACAGACAGACAAACAGAGGAAGGAATACACAAATACATTCGCATGGCGCGCTGTCACCCAATTCATCACTGAATGCATGTTTCAGAAGGTATTGCGGTGAAGCAGCTAGAATTTTTTTAATCTACTCCGAGTCGGTAAATGACCGTTTCTGAGGTTTAGTGTGGTTCAAGTCATGAGCAAAATATTTCGGGGCCCTCTTTCAGACCATCAGAATTTTCACCCCCACCCCTCCTTTAAACCGTCAATCTATTTCATGCGCTCCCCACCCATTTCTCCCCAGGCCCACCTGCCGTAAATTTTGACCCCAGTCTAAATTTTGGGAGATAATATAATGTTTTTCCACCCACTGCATTCCCCCAAAACTGTGTTGTTTTGAATTGCCACTGGCAATGCTTTTCTAGTGTTCTGAATCATTAGCTAAACTTTTCGACACTCATTATCAGACAATCTTTTGCATCAAGATTTTTTTCCGTGCTGCCAAACCCATCCTATAGATTCTGTTTGTTCCATTATTCAGGCATAATTGAACTATGTGCGTACATACATACATACATGTAGGTATTTACTATTAAGGTGTCCATGGTTACAACATAACAGCTGAGTTTGAATCACACTCGTCAATAAGACATGGACGCATACATTGTTAGGGTGGTAACTCATTTCTTCCATATAGCACATGTACACCTTTGATATTTGCGAATTAATCAAACAGTCGTAACAGACCATAAATACGTTTGCATTTGTAAACCACGTCTGATAAATCTCGTCTATCTTACTTTCTGGGATTGTGTCGTTTTAAAGCGGCATTTAACTGAACATTGTTTTGTTTATAGGTACAATAACTTAACACTCGTGATATCGTACACCCTATGGGTGAACGTATTTTTTGCAGCCGTATACATAGTTTTAGGTCCGCACCCACAAATCAGCACCCTCAACGGCGATTACGTATAAACCTGTTTGCAGCCGTATACAGTTTTGGGACCGCACCCAAAAATCAGCACCCTGAACGGCGATTACGTTTAAACCTGTTACTTCAATAGTTATGGTTAAGATCGACCATTAATTATCGAAAAACGATACTACAGCTACAAAATAGTGCAGTTTTACCATGGTACCAGATTCAAAACCAAGCTTTCGCTCAAGATATAAACTTAACACTACACCACCTACGGATATTATTGACCATTAATCAACAGATACAATACATATCTGAATATGAATAAGAATCTGAATATGAATATGAATAAAGAACCATCCCAGTTCCAGCTCGTGTAGGTTTAAGGTATGACCAGGAGCAACCAAGAATTAGTATACTTCTGGATACATGATTAATACTCAGATGGTCTGGTGTAAATACGTGTGCCTACAAAGACACAACCCAGGCCTTTCTATTGAATCACAAAACAAAACAAAACAAAACAAAACAAAACAAAACAAAACAAAACAAAACAAAACAAAACAAAACAAAACAAATGTAAAATCCTAAGTAGTGTACTAACATTGCGGAACGTCGTTTACCTTACTTAAATTACATTACATGTATTTTATCTGTTCGACAATGACATATTATTAAATTGAGAATGTTTTTGTCGGTTAATCCGCTTTATATCCAGACTATCCGTTATGAATCGACCTTCCTTCTGAACAATGCTTCTAGTGACGTCACAAAACTTTCTTTTCTGTCATGATATAGCTAGGCAATGGCTATCGGGGGATCGAATGATGTGACGTCATAATCGCTATGGCTTTACAAGGTAAACATTCTCCGAAGTAGAAAAATACTCTGAACAGGACAATAGACGGACACGGTCGTGTACTTTGGTATTCATTTCTTGTCTGTATACACCTTCACTAACCTCGTGACTCTGAAAAAAAGGTTGTCCCAATTTCTGTTAAAGAACGACCGAATTTTCTCTGTCAGGCAAGTCTCGATTGTATCTTAGCTAGCTTAAGTTTAGGAGACCAAGAAGAGTCATTTTCACCAACTCTGCATAGTTACATGTAAACATCATAGAGTTTAATATGCACAATGGAATATCTTACTCACGAGGCCCACTGTACACTGGCAAGAGGTTTCCTGGGAAACAAACTTGAAGAAATTTAGGAGATCCTAATCTCTTTAACAAAACAATCCTGAGTTACTATTTAAAGAAATTACAAGTTCCTAACTTTGTTTTACCCCAGAATGTCACGCCAAATTTGTCAATTCAGATACTCTATATAGACAGAGAGACATAATTGGTGAAAATGACTTTTTTGGGTCCCTAAACATAAATCATGAAGAAATGAAGCCAATATAAAAGCAGCCTCGCCTGTTTTCCAAATTCAATATTATTACCTTGTTACCATGACGACTCCAATTGTGACTACATAAGTATAGTATATTGAGTATTATATTATAGCATTACCAATTCCAGTGAATTTTGTGACGTCATCGCTGTACATTATTACTGATAATGTACTCCGTTATTGGGCATCGCGGCCCCGGAACGAGCATAACAATACAAGCTTATTTGTTCTGTTTCTTCATACGACTAGGTATTTTTTCGAAATGTATGTTGTTACTTATGATTGTCATTTCCACTGTTTAAAAATACAACGCATTCATGAAACACATTTGTGTTCACAGCAGTTCATTGGCGTGTATATGTGTGTGTACGTGTACGTACGCGTGTCGCTATGATTAGTATTCAGCTTCCGGGCCGAACATGGCGGACCATGTTCAGCGCTGTGTATATTATACGTTGTTTTGCGTTTCTCGGTCTACAAATTCACTGGAATTGGCAAAACTATAAAATAATAACAATAATGTACGTCCTCCCAGT